>NW_024400882.1:0-17515 GCF_905171765.1 Bufo bufo
TTAGGCACTTGAGACCCAGTGTAGTATGCTTAAGCTCATCCCTTTCCAAAGTGTTCCTATCATAATATATACACTGCTCAAAAAAATAAAGGGAACACTTAAACAACACAATGTAACTCCAAGTCAATCATACTTCTGTGAAATCAAACTGTCCACTTAGGAAGCAACACTGAGTGACAATCAATTTCACATGCTGTTGTGCAAATGGGATAGACAACAGGTGGAAATTATAGGCTATTAGCAAGACCCCCCCCTCCCCAATAAAGGAGTGGTTTTGCAGGTGGTGCCCACAGACCACTTCTCAGTTCCTATGCTTCCTGGCTGATGTTTTGGTCACTTTTGAATGCTGGCGGTGCTTTCACTCTAGTGGTAGCATGAGACGGAGTCTACAACCCACACAAGTGGCTCAGGTAGTGCAGCTTATCCAGGATGGCACATCAATGCGAGCTGTGGCAAGAAGGTTTGCTGTGTCTGTCAGCGTAGTGTCCAGAGCATGGAGGCGCTACCAGGAGACAGGCCAGTACATCAGGAGACGTGGAGGAGGCCGTAGGAGGGCAACAACCCAGCAGCAGTACCGCTACCTCCGCCTTTGTGCAAGGAGGAACAGGAGGAGCACTGCCAGAGCCCTGCAAAATGACCTCCAGCAGGCCACAAATGTGCATGTGTCTGCTCAAACGGTCAGAAACAGACTCCATGAGGTTGATATGAGGGCCCGACGTCCACAGGTGGGGGTTGTACTTACAGCCCAACACCATGCAGGACGTTTGGCATTTGCCAGAGAACACCAAGATTGGCAAATTCGCCACTGGCGCCCTGTGCTCTTCACAGATGAAAGCAGGTTCACACTGAGTACATGTGACAGACGTGACAGAGTCTGGAGACGCCGTGGAGAACGTTCTGCTGTCTGCAACATCCTCCAGCATGACCGGTTTGGCATTGGGTCAGTAATGGTGTGGGGTGGCATTTCTTTGGAGGGCCGCACAGCCCTCCATGTGCTCGCCAGAGGTAGTCTGACTGCCATTAGGTACCGAGATGAGATCCTCAGACCCCTTGTGAGACCATATGCTGGTGCGGTTGGCCCTGGGTTCCTCCTAATGCAATACAATGCTAGACCTCATGTGGCTGAAGTGTGTCAGCAGTTACTGCAAGATGAAGGCATTGATGCTATGGACTGGCCTGCCCGTTCCCCAGACCTGAATCCAATTGAGCACATCTGGGACATCATGTCTCGCTCTATCCACCAACGTCACGTTGCACTACAGACTGTCCAGGAGTTGGCAGATGCTTTAGTCCAGGTCTGGGAGGAGATCCCTCAGGAGACCGTCCGCCACCTCATCAGGAGCATGCACAGGCATTGTAGGGAGGTCATACAGGCACGTGGAGGCCACACACACTACTGAGCCTCATTTTGACTTGTTTTAAGGACATTACATCAAAGTTGGATCAGCCTGTAGTGTGTTTTTCCACTTAAATTTTGAGTGTGACTCCAAATCCAGACTTCCCATGGGTTGAAAAATTTGATTTCCATTTTTTTATTTTTGTGTGATTTTGTTGTCAGCACATTCAACTATGTAAAGAACAAAGTATTTCAGAAGAATATTTAATTAATTCAGATCTAGGATGTGTTATTTTTGTGTTCCCTTTATTTTTTTGAGCAGTGTATATATATATATATATATTAATATTTTTGATATATTTTTTTTATATATCTTTATTTATTATATTTTTTTATTGTTTATGAAACCTACACTACATGAAAACATTTCCCCACTGACCTACCACCATTGGCGCTCAACACGGGTTTTCAGAAACAGGCGAGACTGAGGTGTTATCAACAGACACCAGTCCCCCTAGTTCGGTATACTCCCATATTCCACACAGGCAGACACTCTAGTCTGCCTGGCAAACCCTGAGCAGCCTTTAACACTCTGTCTTTTCCACTCCACTCCTACAAACCCTTGGCGCCTCAAGTTTTTCAGATCCGGTGGAATCCTTTCCTTCAGATCTGTCTGACCCTCAAACTCTCTCTCTTCCGTTATTTCCCTATTGTACACAATTATTCTTCTTTCTAGCCTTTCAGATCATCCGTGTGCTTTTCGCATCCGTATGTCCCTTCCACAAAAAGATAGACTATGTCCACAAGATACGGACCCATTGAAAACAAAGGGTGCACAAATAAAATGCACCACGCCTGTATTTTGTAGATCCGCAATTTGCAGACAGCAAAACTGATACGGACTTGTGCACATTAACCCTTTCATGACCGGGCCTAATAAAGGCCTGAATGTCCAGGCATTTTTTCGTGATTTTGTGCACATGGTGATTTAGTGAACCTAACTTTTTATTTGTTTGACTACCAAAATAAGTTTTGCTATGTTTTTTACTTGACACTTAGGACTTTTTATTAGAATGTTTTTTTTAGAGATTTCTTTCCCCTTTTTTAAATTTAATTTGGGGAAAACAGCAAATTGCTACATTACAGCTTTTTATTTCTTAAATATTAAAAGTGACACAAAAATCAATGCAATGTATTCCCTATTTTGTGGCGATCGTTTTTATATAGAACGTGCATGAGTTTGAGTGAACAGGCCGACTATGGTGACGGTTTCCGTTAGTGACGACATTTAAAAAAATATATAAAAATTTATCAGTATTTTTTTATTTATTTTTGGCACATATGTATAATATATATAATATTATGTATAATTTAACATTATATTGAAACAATTTTTGAAAGCCAAGTGTTCCTAAATTCTGTGAAACGCTTGCACTTATTACACCCCTTAATAAATTCTCTGAGGGGTTTAGTTTCCAAAATAGGGTTACTTTTTAGGGGCTTCCACTGTAGAGTACATCACCCGAAAACCATTCCAGCAAACTCTGCCCTCCAAAAACAATATTGCGCTCCTTCCATTCTGAGCCCTGGCATGTGTCTATAAGGGTCCATTCACACGTCCGTAGTGCATTGCGGTCTTCTCTTCCGGGTGTAGGGCTGACATCATCGGCGCAGGCGCACTGAGGAAGCAGCGGCCGTCCTTCTCTCAGAGCGCCTGCGCCGAATGACGACCGGTACGGTGCAGGCGCGGGATTTGAGTCTGCAGGCAGGCCCAGCGAGAGGAGGAGAGCGCTCGCTGGCCCTGTCAATCAAGTGGAGGAGGGGGCGTTTTTTCAGAGGATGCGGCGGCCACCAGAAAGTCCGCCCAACTTGCTGGTAGTGAAGAAATTTACATATAATAAAAGTAAGTTTTTTACTGTAATTACTGCACAGCCCGAGGTAAGAGGGGCATATATGGAATCTGCTTACATTAACAAATATAATAAGTCAAAAACTGAAAAATGGGGGTTGGGGGGGTGACAGAAGCCCTTTAAGGACCAGTTCATGTCTGAAGTCACTTTGTGGGCTTACATAGTGGATACCTCCATAAATGACCCCATTGTAGAAACTACACCCCTCAAGTTACTTAAAACTGATTTTACAAACTTTGTTAACCTTTTAGGCGTTCCACAAGAATTAAAGGAAAATGGAGATCAAATTATAAAACTTCACTTTTTTGGCAGATTTTCCATTTTAATAGTTTTTTTTCTTTAACCCCTTAAGGATTAGGACGTACCGATACGCGATTGCGGCAAGGTGGGGGTTAATCGCAACAGGGTGTCCGCTGAAATCATTCAGCAGGCATCCTGTCACAACGCCGGGGGGGTGTCATGTGACTCCCCCCCCGCGTCGGCGATCGCAGCAAACCGCAGGTCAATTCAGACCTGCGGTTTGCTGCGTTTTCGGTCCATTCGGGTCTCCAGTGACCCGATGAACCGGAAAAGGACTGTGATCGGTGGTGTGATTACACACCACCAATCACAGTCCGAGCATTTGGGAGAGGCGGTGCTGGCCATGGTGCTGAATGCCGCTGTCCAGGGTGCTGATTGGTGCGGGGAGAGAGGCGCGAGATTCAAACTTCCAGCGCTCCTCTCTCCCCTCCTCTTCCTGTTCAGCACCTGCACCGTGCAGCACCGTCCTCACCAGGCTCCTGCGATCCCCCCATCGGCACCCATCACCCTCCTGCACCCATCACCCTCTAGGTAGGTTGGGGTCAGTGAGGGAGAGGCACCGTTAGGCAGGGATAGAAGAGAAAAGTTAAACACTTTATCTGAATTTATTGTTTTCTAGCTTTCCGACCCTAGACCCCCCCCTGCCACTTCCAGCTCCCCCACCACCACATTTTTATTTTTTTCCGTGCACTGACTGGCCGACACTCTTAGTGTCCGGCCACTGTTAGCGCATCGCCTGCCCCACCGCTGATCAGCGTTGTACTGCTGATAAGCAAGTTTGAACTTTTTTTTTTTTCCTAACACTTTTTTTTAAAACTTTTTAGTACGTGAACACCCGTGCCCCCACACACACGCACATACAGTAAAGTTTTACACGCACACACATACACACGCACATACACATACCCATGGCCCGCCGGTTGTTCTCGGTGGAGGCGGCATACTCCCAGATTGCCTCCGACTCTGAGAGCCCCAGTGAGGATGAGGATGACCCCACGTTCCTCTTGTCATCTGCATCCTCCTCCTCATCATCTGATGACGATGAGCCCCCAAGGCGGCGCAGACGCCACCAGGCGGTGCCAGGGGCTCCACATGCTAGGGACCCTGTGGCCCACCCTAGTACGAGCCGCCCTGCGGCCCACCAAATAAGCCCACCGGAGCCCCCTGCCGGTGAACTTAGCTAGTGTCCCCCAGTGGATTTTGAGCCCGAGATTCCGGATTTTGTTGGCAATCCAGGAATCCAGATTCCCACAGTAGGGTTTACTGAAATAGACTTTTTTAGATTTTTTTTCAGTGACCCATTTGTGAATCTAATGGTGAAGCAGACGAACCTGTACGCCCAACAGTTCGTTGCTCGGCACCTGGGCTCCTTTTTGGCTAGACCCGGTGGCTGGACGCCGGTCAGTGCAGCCGAGATGAGGACATTTTGGGGCCTCGTGCTGCACATGGGTCTAGTGCAAAAACCCAGTGTCAGGCAATACTGGAGTGGGGACGTCCTCTACCAGACCCCACTCTACATTATGGCCATGACACGTCCCCGGTTTGAGGCCATCCGGAAATGGCCTACGTACCTGGAAGGGAGGTCGCGGTTGATGAGTCTCTCGTTGCGTTCAAGGGGAGACTCAGTTTCCGCCAATACATTCCCACTAAGTGGGCGAGGTATGGCATGAAAATGTACATTGAACCCCCAGACTGTCCCCCCACTCTGGGTGTTAGCGGGAAACTCGTGTGGGACCTTATGTACCCTCTGCTAGATGAGGGTTACCGCTTGTACGTGGATAACTTTTATACTAGCATTCCCTTGTTCAGGTCCCTTGCCGCCAGATCCACATTCGCTTGTGGGACCGTGCTGAACAATCAACGCAGCCTCCCTACCTACCCCCTCCAGGTACCTATCCCCAGGGGTGAGACCCGTGCCCTTACCAGTGGAAACCTGTTGCTGGTCAGGTATAAGGACAAGAGGGATGTCTCTATACTGTCCACAATCCACGGTAACAGTACCTCTGTGTGAGGTACCTCAGCAACGGTCCTCAAGCCCGATTGTATCGTCGACTACAATCGGTATATGGGAGGAGTTGATCTCTCTGATCAAGTCCTCAAGCCATATAATGCCATGAGCAAAACCCGGGCATGGTACAAAAAAGTTGCGGTCTACTTGGTACAGGTTGCCTTGTACAACGCTTTTGTACTATCCCGAAGCGCTGGCAGCACAGGGACATTCCTTCAATTCTATGAGGCAGTCCTCATGGACCTGATCTTTTCAGACCTGGAAAGAGCAGGCCGGAGTACCTCAGGAACTGGAGGCGCCCGGATCGTCCCTGGCCAACATTTTCCAGGTGTGGTCCCCCATACTAGAAAGAAGGGACGAACCCAAAAAAAGAGTAGAGTGTGTCACAGGAGGGGGATACGGAAGAACACCACCACTCAATGTGACACGTGCCCCGATCATCCGGGCCTCTGCTTTATCGATTGCTTCAGGGAGTATCACACTTCCATGGAGTACTAAATTTTTATAATCCCCAACAGTTCCCTAGAGAACATAAAAAACTATGGCTCTCAGACTTTGGAGACACGGAAACATTTTTTTTTCCCCAAAAAATATTAGTTTTAGTGCAGGCATAGTGTGGCCCTCCAGATGTTGTAAAACTATAACTCCCAGCATGCCCAGACAACCTACAGCCATCAGCAGGGCATGGTGGGAATTGTAGTTTTACAACATCTGGAGGGCCGCAGTTTGAGGATGCCTGTTTAGTGTCTCCAAAGTCTGAGAGCCATACATATTGGGCATCGCCGCGTCCGTAAAAATCTTCTCTATAAAAATAACATTTAACCCAACCCCCCCGGATGAACAGCGTTAAAAAAAATCACAAAAAGTGTAATAGTGAGCAATGAAAATGTCATATGCACCCCCAATTAGTGCCAATAAAACCGCCATCTCATTCCGCAAAAAATGAGCCCCTACATTAGATAGTCGCCCAACAACAAAAAAAAAAAACTGTAGCTCCCAGGCTATGGAGATACTAAAATATTTTTTTTTGGTTCCTAAAATGATAATATAGTGTAAAATCTAAATACATTTTAAAATGTAGACATATTAGGTATCGCCGCGTCCGTAAGAATCTGCCCTATAAAAATAACATTTGACCAAACCCCTCGGATGAACAGCGTTAAAAATATAAAATAAAAACTGTGCCAAAACACCAATTTTTTGCCAAAATTTCCATTTGAATCCTTTTTTTCAGGTAATAAAGCAAGGGTTATCAGCCAAACAAAACTAAATATTTATTGCGCTTATTCTGTAGTTTGCAGAAACACTCCATATGTGGTCGTAAATGGCTATATAGCCACACGGCAGGGCATAGAACGAAGGGAACGCCATATGGTTTCTGGAAGGCAGATTTTGATGGACTGGTTTATTTACACCATGTCCCATTAGAAGCCCCCCTGATGTAGCCTAGACTAGAAACTCAAAAAATGTGACCTTATCTAAGAAACTACACCCCTCAAGGTATTCAAAAGTTACTTTACAAACTTTGTTAACCCTTTAGGTGTTCCACAAAACTAAATAGCGAATGTAGAAACAATTTTAGAATTCACATTTTTTGTTATCTTGCCTCAAAAAAGTCTAATATAGAGCAACCAAAAATCATATTTACCCTAAAATAGTCCCAAAACATCAACCACCTTATCCTGTAGTTTCCTAGATGGGGTCACTTTTATGGAGTTTCTACTCTAGGGGTGCATCAGGGGGCTTGAAAGGGTACATGGTGTAAATAAACCAGTCCAGCAAAATCTGCCTTCCAAAAACCATATGGCGTTCCCCTTCTTCTATGTCCTGCCGTTTAGCCAAATAGTAGTTTACGACCACATATGGGGTGTTTCTGCAAACTACAGAATCAGGGCATTAACTCTGCCATTAACTCTTGTGGAACACCTAAAGGGTTAACAAAGTTTGTAAACCCAGTTTTGAATACCTTGAGGGGTGTACTTTCTTAGATGGAGTCATTTTTTTGGAATTTCTATTCTAGGGGTGCAACGGGGGGCTTGAAATGGGACATGGTATAAACAAAACTAGTCCTGGAAAATCTGCCTTCCAAAACCCATAAGTCGTTCCCCACCTTCTATGTCCTCCCGTTTGGCCAAACAGTAGTTTAGGACCACATATGGGGTGTTTTTGCAAACTACAGAATCAGGGCAACCCATATTGAGTTTTGTTTGGCAGTTAACCCTTGCTTTGTACCTGGAAAAAATGGATTATATTGGAAAATTTTCAAAAAAATCCAAATTCTTACATCTTATGTCCATTTGGCATGAAGTCTTGTGGAAGACCTAAAGGGTTAACAATGTTAGTAAAATCAGTTTTGAATACCTTGAGGGGTGTAGTTTCTAAAATGGGGTAATTTTTGGGTGGTTTCTATTATGTAAGCCTCACAAAGTGACTTCAAACCTGAACTGGTCCATAGAAAGTGGGATTTGGAAAATTTCTGAAAATTTTAAAAATTAGCTTCTAAACTTCTAAGCTATGTAACATTCCCAAAATGATACAAACATGAAGTAGATATATGGGGAATGTAAAGTCATCAACATTTTTGGGGTTATTACTGTGTATTACAGAAGTAGAGAAACTGAAACTTTGAAATTTGCTAATTTTTCCAAATTTTTTGTAAATTTGGTATTTTTTTGTGCAAATTTTTTTTATTTTTTGACCCAAATTTAGCCGTTTCATAAAGTACAATATGTGACGAAAAAAACAATCTCAGAACAGCCTGGGTAAGTCAAAGCGTTTTAAAGTTATCAGCACTTAAAGTGACACTGGTCAGATTTGCAAAAAATGGCCTGGTCCTTAAGGTGAAATAGGGCTGAGTCCTTAAGGGGTTAACAGACAAACAAAACTCAATATTTATTACCCTGATTCTGTGGTTTACAGAAACGCCCCACATGTGGTCGTAAACTGATTTAAGGGCACACGGCAGGGCACAGAAGAAAAGGAGCGCCACATGGTTTTTGGAAGGCAGATTTTGCTGAACTGGTTTTTAGTTGCCATGTCCCAATTTAAGCCTCCCTGATGCACCCTTACAGTAGAAACTGCCAAAAAGTGACCCTATTTTGGAAACTAGGGGATAAGGTGCCAATTTATTGGTACTATTTTTGGGTACATGTGATTTTTTGATCATTCATTATAACACTTTTATGGGGCAAAGTGACCAAAAAATTGGTTGTTTTAGCAGTTTTTATTTATTTATTTTTACAGCGTTCATCTGAGGGGTTAGTTCATGTGACATTTTTATAGAGTAGATCGTTACGGATGTGGCGATGCCTAATATGTATACTTTTTTTTATTTATTTCACTTTAACACAATAATAGCATTTTTGAAACAAAAAAATGATGTTTTAATGTGTCCATGTTCTGCTATATAGTTTATTTTTTTGAGCGATTTTCTTATGTAGCGGCTCATTTTTTTGGGATGAGGTGATGGTTTTATTGGTACCATTTTGTGGCACATACGCCTTTTTGATCACTTGGTGTTGCACTTTTTGTGATGTAAGGTGACAAAAATGCCTTTTTTGACACAGTTTTAATTTTTTTATGGTGTTAATCGGACTGGGTGGATAATGTGATATATTTATAGAGCCAACCGTCACGGACGTGTCAATACCAAATATGTCTATTTTCTAAAAAAAAATCTATTTTTAACATTTTCTTTTATTGTTTACTTGGGTAATTTTTTATTTTTATTTTTACATGTGAAACCCTTTTTTTTTTTTTTTTTATTTCAACACTTTATTTTTTTATTTGCTATTTTACAATTTGCATCCCCCATAAGGTCATACAAGAACTCTTGGGGACATTTAACGTCATATTTTTTTATTTTTTTTCACTATTGATTTCTCCTGTAACTGAGGCTGACATAGTAGCCTCAGTTACAGGGGAAATACACCCCCCAGAGAGGCTGTACAGCGGTATACTGCGCTGTACATCCTCAGTGTAGGGCTGATCGAGGTCTGTGAAAGAACAGACAGCTCCTGCACTCTCCCGGCCCCTGCGGTCACATGCATGCATAGCGCTTCGTGCTCTGTATACATAGCGCTCGGTGAGAGCTGTGTATGCAGCTATTTAGAAGGCAGGGATTGCTCACTGACAGCGGGCAACCCGATCTGCAGCTGCACGATTAGCGTGCAGCTGCAATCTCTGAATGGACGTTCAGAAACCTCCATTCAGATATAGAGAACCACCTCCCGGACGTTTATAGTCAACAAGCGGACGACAGGTGGTTAAGTTTATAGACGTTGTCGTTGCCTCCGCAAGCCTGTCTACCAGAGCAAATCTCCAGTATATACTGTGTGTGTGTATATACAGTATATATATTTTCCTGCAGAGTGTTCGCACAATAACAAAACCCAAAACGGAATGACAGAATTGCTGCCTTTTCTTTAGCCTGCTTCCCAAAAAGCTAAATAACAAATGATCAAAAAGTTGTATGTATCTCAAAATAGAACCAATGATGATGGCAACTCTTCCCGCAAAAAATAAGTCCATTGAAAGTAAGTTAAAAAAAAAGTATGGTTGTCAGAAAATAGCTGTATTGGTACCCTATAGGCTGTTCAAAAGCAACATGGTGGCTGAAAACAAATTCATCAAAATTAGCCCGAAAGGTGGTCTTTCCCTTCTGAACCCTGCAGCGCATGTAGACAGTGGTTTACATCTACATTTCTGGCATTTCAGTACCCGGTAGAACCCACCTAACGGTTTAAAGAGTATGCTGTGCCTCAGATGGCAGGAGCTGGGCACTAAAATGCCATATCTCTGGAAAACTTGCAATTTTCATTTCACACCATCCCCTCCTCATTAATTTCTGCAAAACACCTGTGGTGTCAAAATGCTCACTCCACCCCTTGATAAATAACTTGATGGGTGTAGTTTCAAAAATGGGGTCACTTGCAGGGGGAATTCCACTTTACGGGTACCTCAGGGGCTCTGCAAGTGTGATGAGCACCCGAAAATCATTTTGACTTAATCTGTGTTCCAAAAGCCAAATGATGCTCCTTCACTTCTGAGCCCATGTACCCATACAGCAATTTAGGTCCATGATTATGTACCTAGTAGAACCCGGCTATGAATTCAAATAATGTGGTGTGAGTCTTAGATGGCACACACTGGGCACAGCATATTGGGCAATAAAATGCCATATCTGTGGAAAAATTGCAATTTTTCACTTTGCACAGTCCACTGCATGTTAATTTCTGCAAAATATCAGTGCCATCAAAATATTCACTCCATTCCTCAAAAAGTACTTTTTCATCCCACACTCTCTACACTTGCCAGCACAAGATGCGTAAATGGCCACATTGGGCCAAAAATGCACATGGTGCTCTTTTACTTCTGAGCCCTGTCATACGTTCAGTCAAAAGATTAAGGTCGTGTGCATGAGCCCTAAAGCAATATTTTCTTGTAAAGAATGTAATATTTTGATTTCACAGCCAAGTGTTTCTTATTAGGCTACTTTCACACCTGCGTTCGGTGCGGATCCGTCTCGTATCTGCAGAGACTGATCCGCACCGATAATGCAAACGCTTGTATCCGTTCAGAACAGAACCATTTGCATTATTCTTTAAAAAAAAGTCTAAGTCAAAACGGGGGACGGATCCGTTTTCAATTGCACCATATTGTGTCATTGAAAACGGATCCGTCCCCATTGACTTACATTGTAAGTCAGGACGGATCCATTTGGCTCTGCATCGTCAGGAGGACACCAAAACTCTGCAAGCAGCGTTTTGGTGTCCACCTCCAGTCCGGAATGGAGGCGCAACGGATCCAAACTGATGCATTCAGAACGGATCCTTATCCATTCAGAATGCATTGGGGCTGTACTAGTCCATTTTGGGCAGCTTGTGAGAGCCCTGAACGGATCTCACAAGCGAACCCAGAAATGCCAGTGTGAAAGTAGCCTAAATTCTATGAAACACTTCTGGGATCAAATCACTCACTACTTCCTTCAATAAAGTCCTTGAGAGGTTTATTTTCCAAAATGGGGTCTCTTTTTGGGGGTTTCCACTCAATGGTTACCTCGGGGTCTTTCTAAGTTTGACATGGTGCTTGAAAACCATTCCAGCAAAATCTGCCCTCCAAAAACCATGTGGTCCTCCTTCCCTTCTAGGGATGAGCAAACTTGTGTTTTCAATTTCGAAGTACAAGGTTCGGGTTATGTAAGAACTCGGTTATGGATTACACTACCACGGACCATTACTTATGGTCCATGGTATCGGAATCCATAACGGAATTCTTAAATAACTCGAACCCAAACCTTGTACACCGAACTTGAAAAACACATATTTGCTCAACACTATTTCCTTTTGCTCCCTGCCGTGTCCCCAAACAGCAGTTTACGACTACATATGGGGTGTTGCTGTGTTCAGGAGAATAGGACATGTTCTATATTTTTTGTGGGATGCGGATATGGACAGTACACAGTGTGCTGTCCGCATCCTTTCCCTTGAAATTAATGGGTCTGCATCCGTTGCGCAAAAAATGCGGATTGGATGAGGCCCAAACATATGGCTGTGTGAATGAGCCCTAGTGGGTTTTGAAAATGTAAAAAAAATATATAATATTGCTTCTAAAATTCTAAGCCTTCTAATGTCCTAAAAAATTGGCAACATAAAGTAGATATATGGGGAATGTTGACTGATAACTATTCTATGAGGTATTCCTATCTGTCTTAAAAGTTGAGATATTCAAATTTAAAAATGGTGAATTGTTTCTACATTTTCTGTACATTTTATTTATTTTTTATAAAGGAAAGGCCAAGTTTACAGCTAATGTGAAGTACAATGTGTCACATTTATGGCAACATAAAGTTCACATATGGTAAATGTTAATAACTATTCTATGAGGTATCTCTGGCGAATGGAACTGATTTTCAATTGCATAATTTTCTGCAACAAAATCTGCAATGTGTGAGGGCAATGTAACATATGTATATTTTGCTGTGCCACATCTGAATATACTCTGAAACAGTTTTCATTCATGTCCATCGACACTTCTTTAATGTTCAGATGAGGCACAGCAAAATCTAAGTGTTACATGACAATTTTAATGCAGATTTCAGTCTTTTAACCCCTTAGAGACTTAGGACGTACCGGTACGCCACGTTTGCCGAGTCCTTAAGGACTCAGGACGTATCGGTACGTCCTAACTTTAAAACGCGATTGCGGCGGGGGTTAATTGGAACAGGATGTCCGGTGAAATCATTCAGCGGGCATCCTGTCACAACGCCGGGGGGGGTCATGTGACCCCCGCCCCCCCCGCATCGGCGATCGCAGAAAACCGCAGGTCAATTCAGACCTGCGGTTTGCTGCGTTTCCAGTCCATTAGGGTCTCCGGTGACCCGATGAACCGGAAAAGGATGGTGATCGGTGGTGTGATTACACACCACTAATCACAGTCCGAGCATTTGGGAGAGGCGCTGCTGGCCGTGGCGCTTATGGCTGCTGTCCATGGTGCTGATTGGTCCTGGAGAGAGGCGGGAAATTCAAACTCCCGACGCCCCTCTCTCCCCTCCTCTTCCTGTTGCTGCACCGTCCAGCACCGTCCTCACCAGCTCCTGCGTTCCCCCCGTCGTCGGCACCCATCACCCTCCAGGTAGGTTAGGGTCAGTGAGGGAGAAGCACCATTAGGCAGGGATAGAACGGAAAAGTTAGTTAGGGAAAAAAATAAAATAACATTTTTTATCTAATTTATTGTTTTCTAGCTGTGAGACCCTAGACCCCCCCCCTGCCACTTGCCCCCCCAACACCAGCCCCGCACCACCAGCACCCCGAAGAACCCCCCCTCACCCACCAGCCCCCCCAAAACCACCACTTTTTTTTTTTTTTTTGCGTGCGGTGACTGGCCAGCATTCTTAGCGTCCGGCCACTGTTAGCGCATCGCCCATACAATAAAGTTTTACACGCACGCACATAGACACGCACACACACATACCCATGGCCCGCCGGATGTTCTCGGTGGAGGAGGCATACGCCCAGCTTGCCTCCGACTCCGAGTGCCCCAGTGAACATGAGGATGACCCCACGTTCCTCTTGTCATCCGCATCCTCCTCCTCATCATCATCTGATGCTGATGAGCCCCCAAGGCGGTGTAGACGCCGCCAGACGGAGCCAGGGTCCCCACATGCTAAGGACCCTGTGGCCCACCCTACTACGAGCCGCCCTGGGGCTCGTACTGGTTTACCAGCCCACCAAATAAGCCCACCGGAGCCCCCTACCGGTGAACTTAGCTGGTGTCCCCCAGTGGATTTTGAGCCCGAGATTCCGGATTTTGTTGGCAATCCAGGAATCCAGATTCCCACAGTGGGGTTCACTGAAATTGACTTTTTTATTTTTATTTTCAGTGACCCATTTGTGAATCTGATGGTGGAGCAGACGAACCTGTACGCCCAACAGTTCGTTGCTCAGCACCCGGGCTCCTTTTTGGCTAGACCCGGTGGCTGGACGCCGGTCAGTGCAGTTGAGATGAGGACGTTTTGGGGCCTCGTGCTGCACATGGGTCTAGTCTAAAAACCCAGTGTCAGGCAATAGTGGAGTGGGGACGTCCTCTACCAGACCCCACTCTACAGTATGGCCATGACGAGCCCCTGGTTTGAGACCATCCAGAAATGTCTGCATTATTCAGATAATGCAGCATGTTCCCCCCGAGGGGATCCTGCCCATGACCGTCTGTATAAGATACGGCCGGTCATCAATCACTTCGGGGACACATTTGCTTAGGCCTACATACCTGGAAGGGAGGTCGCGGTTGATGAGTCTCTCGTTGCGTTCAAGGGGAGACTCGGTTTCCACCAATACACATTCCCACTAAGCGGGCGAGGTATGGCGTGAAAATGTACAAACTTTGTGAGAGTACCTCAGGGTACACTTACAAATTTCGTGTGTATGAGGGGCGAGATTCCCGTATTGAACCCCCAGAATGTCCCCCCACTCTGGGTGTTAGTGGGAAACTCGTGTGGAACCTTATGTACCCACTGCAAGACAAGGGTTACCACTTGTACGTGGATAACTTTTATACTAGCATTCCCTTGTTCAGGTCCCTTGCCGCCAGATCCACGTCCGCTTGTGGGACCGTGCGGGAAAAAAAAAATCAACGCGGCCTCCCTACCTACCCCCTCCAGGTACCTATCCACAGGGGTGAGACCCGTGCCCAACAGTGGAAACCTGTTGCTGGTCAGGTATAAGGACAAGAGGGATGTCTCTATACTGTCCACAATCCACGGTAACAGCATCACCCCTGTCCCTGTGCGAGGTCCTCAAGCCCGATTGTATCGTCAACTACAATCGGTATATGGGAGGAGTTGATCTCTCTGATCAAGTCCTCAAGCCATATAGTGCTATGCGCAAAACCCAGGCATGGTATAAAAAAGTTGCGGTCTACTTGGTACAGGTTGCCTTGTACAACGCTTTTGTACTATCCCGAAGCGCTGGCAGCACAGGGACATTCCTCCAATTCTATGAGGCAGTCCTCAAGGACCTGATCTTTTCAGACCGGGAAAGAGCAGGCCGGAGTACCTCGGGAATTGGAGGCGCCCGGATCGTCCCTGGCCAACATTTTGCAGTGTGTGTCACAGGAGGGGGATACGGAAGGACACCATCACTCAATGTGACACTTGCCCCGATCATCCGGGCCTCTGCTTTATCGATTGCTTCAGGGAGTATCACACTTCCATGCAGTACTAAATTTTTATAATCCCCAACAGTCCCCTAGAGAACATAAAAAATTATGGCTCTCAGACTTTGGAGACACGGAAACAAATTATTTTTTTCCAAAAATATTAGTTTTAGTGCAGGCATCCTCAAACTGCGGCCCTCCAGATGTTGTAAAACTATAACTCCCAGCATGCCCAGACAACCTACAGCCATCAGCAGGGCATGGTGGGAATTGTAGTTTTACAACATCTGGAGGGCCGCAGTTTGAGGATGTCTGCTTAGTGTCTCCAAAGTCTGAGAGCCATACATATTAGGCATCGCCGCGTCCGTAAAAATCTTCCCTATAAAAATAACATTTAACCCAACCCCCCCGCCCCGCCCCGCCCCCCCCCCTTCCCGATGAACAGCGTTAAAAAAAATAAAAAGTGTAAAAAAAAGCCATTTTTGTCACATAACATCACAAAAAGTCTAATAGCGAGCGATCAAAATGTCATATGCACTCCCAATTAGTGCCAATAAAACCGCCATCTCATCCCGTAAAAAATGAGCCCCTACATTAGATAGTCGCCCAACAAAATAAAAAAAATTGTAGCTCCCAGATACTAAAATGTTTTTTTGTTCCTAAAATGATAATATAGTGTAAAATCTAAATACATTTTAAAATGTAGACATATTATGTATCACCGTGTCCGTTAGAATCTGCCCTATAAAAATAACATTTGACCGAACCCCTCGGATGAACAGCATTAAAAATATAAAATAAAAACGGTGCCAAAACACCAATTTCCATTACGCCCCATGACAGCACCTGTGAGAGATCCTCCTCCTTCCGGACAGGAAACAGGAACTTCCCAGATCTTTAAATTGGTCCCATGCCTTCCACCTTCAGTTCTTTCCTGTTTCCTGTCCAGGGACAGGAGGATTTCTTTCCAGGTCTATTTTCGGCTGCAGGATCTCTAGGGTTAAAACGAAACCTAGTGGAGGTACCTGTCGGCGTAAGTCTCCACTAGGAGCCGCTGAGAAGCCCGGCGTCTGCTGTTTTTTTCCCTTCTTCGGTGCCATGGGGGGAATCCTGTTGCTGCCTTGTGACCCTGCCTGCCGGCGAAGTTGCGGCGTGAGGGGGGAGGTTCGTCTTCTCCTCTCATTGAGGCTGGCTGAGCTGGGCGTGCGCGTCGCACCGGAAGTGACGCGTGCGTTCCACCGGCCGGATGGGGAGGAGCTTAAACATGGCGGGCGCTGCGCGGCCCATTTGAAAAAGGGAACGCCAGCCAGCCAGCGTGGAGGGAGCAGCAGCAGGCAGATACTGACCGGACCGGACGCCAGGCGGCACCTGCAGCCCTCCATTGGCCCCCCTTGAGGCAGCATTATCATGCAAGAAGAGGGGGAAGTACAACAGCGCACCGACAGACAGGAGCAGCTTTCGGAACCAAGCATGGTACTCCTGGGGGTAAGAGGGGTTAACCCCCACCATCTCCCTTCGGGGAGTTATTATTATTATGTCAGGTTAGACTGATTGGGCTGTTTTATTAAATGCAGGTTAAAGAAGCCCCAAAGAAAGCGTCCCACAAAAGAGCTAAGGAGTGTGGAATTTGCAAGCGGAAGTTGGATCCGTCTTACCCAAAAACATGTTGTCAATCATGTCTGGATAAGTTAGTGGCAGAGGAGTCGCCATCTTTATTGCAAAGTATCCAAGATTTAGTTAAAAATGAAGTACGTTCTTCTGTGGAGGAGTTTAAAAAATCCCTGCCTAGCTCATCCAGGCATAAGAGGGCCCAAAAGGCGATAGTGGAGGATTCTATGGACTCTGGGTCTGAGGAGGGCGCTATTGCAGACTCAGATTCCTCCTCTGAGGATTTGACAGGGAAGCCGTTATTTAGAGCGGAAAATACAGATCTGCTATTGAAGGCGGTTAGATCCACGATGGAGCTTGAGGAAGAAAAGGAGTCCAGGTCTAGACCAGAGCTAATGTTTGAGAGCCTAAAGCCTAAAAAGTCTAGGGTGTTCCCCATTCAGGACTGTATCAAGGACCTGATTAAACGCGAGTGGGAGAAGCCTGATAAAAAATTCTTTATCCCTAGAGCGGTCAGGAGAAAGTACCCCTTTGACGATCAAGAAGTATCAGCTTGGCAGGAGATACCGAAGGTAGACGCTTCCGTAGCTAAGATAAATAAAAAGTCAGCTCTCCCGTTTGAGGATTTAGGGTCCCTTACAGATCCCATGGACAAAAGGGCTGATGCGTACTTAAGGAAGAATTGGGAAGCTTCCACTTCTG
>NW_024400883.1:0-17719 GCF_905171765.1 Bufo bufo
CACTTCTGTAGCCTCTGCCTGGTTCAGAGCTATCACATCACCGTTGCTCGGTACAGATACGTTGCATAAGTCAGAATATTGCATTTATTTATTTTTTCAACCATTTCCTGACAGATCCCTGGGACCATGGCCGCTTCTCCTCCCTTAATTGACTTTAATGTTGCATCAAGTGCTTCATGTGATAATTGGGAGCAATTAGTAATCCATACGTGCTTTTCCTGTACACAGCGCAGCGCTCTTCTCCCCGGTCTGTCCTACACATGTAACATCTTCAGGCCCCATTAGCTGCTTAATGTGAAGTTTCCCAATGTGCTCTCACACGAGGGTTTTTTTTGTATACCCAATAACATTCTGTCGGTTATGGGAGAGCTTTGCTTTGTATATCCTTATGCTACTGCCATGCACAGCAATGAGGGAAGAACCACTAGAAAAGTCAAAAGCTTCTTCTGGTGCTCGAGAGATCTGACATTGCAATCATTCCTTCATAATTGGCTTGGCAGGAAGCGAGAGCACTTTATATAAAATGAATGTCGCTGGAAATCTAAAAGTGTTTGACTAACAAGATGCTCAAGCCTTTTGTAGAGGAATTTAATAAATGAATGTGGGTTGAAGGCTTCGGATGATGTCATGACCAGCTTCATCTTTTTGGTCATGTCGAAGCACCGTACTTTGCAAATGTACACCACTGGTTTAAAATACAGGTGTGTCCTACCTTACCTTTTTGAGATGATCAGCTTTAATAAAAAACACTTGATTTTGAGATAGTCTGTCACAAGATGTCTATCCTGTAGGTGTCTACATGTGGCCACCCAGTGGTTGTGACGTGAACTGCAGTCTATGAAGAGTTTAATGAGAAATTGGAGTCCTTAGAGAAGTATTCCCATCTCAGACATTGATGGCATACCTCATCAATGCCAGATAGGTACCTCCTATCTCCAGAATGGGTCCTCCCAGAAATGTAGCAGCAGGTCGAGCATGCCCACTGCCAGTCTTTTCATTCTCTATATGACCAATGGATGTGGCATGCCCACTCCGCTCAGCAGGGCTGACTTCACACAGCGATTTTTGGATTTTTGTTGACCTAGTGTCCATCCTTAACCTTTCATCATATCACGAGATCCGTGAAGAAAGATGACCAGCTTTGGGGGGGAAAAAAGCAAAACATGATTTTGCAATACTCTGTCACATAACGATGCTATATGTTTCTCTGTGTGGCCACCCAGTGGTTGTGAGTAGAACTACAACCTGTGTAAGATTTTGATAGCATGTCACAATTAAGTATTGACTTTGTATTGTAAGAAATTGTCCTTAATAAAATTAGATGAAAGTGACGATCTCTATTTTATTTGTGTAGTAAATTGTGTTGTTCTGTAATCCAGGGAGAACCCCTTTAAGATGTTGTACTCACATTAGGTCATCAATATCAAATCGGTGAGGGTCCGACACCTAGCCGCCCCCTCCCTTTCTATGGTCAACTGATTTGGGCTGCCATGGCGCCAGAAACTAACAGTGTATGGAGCAGACGGCTCTGTACTGTATAGTTTCTGACGCTGGTGTACTGAATGGAGGCTGAGCTGCAGTACCCAGGCATGGCCAGTAGGCAGTGCACAGAGCTTTCTGCCTCAACTTCATACAATGTATAGTTTCTGCCCAAAACAGCGGAGCAGTGGGGGTGATGTGACTCAGACAAGCACCAATCTGATAGTAATGACTTATCTGGAGGATAGGCCATTACTTTCTGGAGCCTGGAAAATCCCTTTAAAGGGGTTGGGTTCAGAGCTGAACCCATACATACCTTCATTTTCCCCCGGCAGCCCCCCTGTCTTGAGCATCGGAGCTGTTCATGCTCCGATGCTCTCCTTTGCCCTACGCTAAATCGCGCAGGGGAAAGGCATTTTTTGGAGATCGGGTGACGTACCAGGCTCTCCATGGGGCTGCCAGTAAAACGGCTAGGGCAGCACTAAAGCCCGCCCATCAGAGCCGGTGACGTCACCGAACACACGGCCGGGCAGAAGCTTCCGCCCGGCAGTGTGTTATGATAAACAAAAGAGCCCGTGCCCTGCACGATTTAGAGCAGGGCAAGGGAGCGCATCGGAGCATGAGATGCTCCGATGCTAGCCTCAGGGGGTCTGGGTTCAGCTCTGAACCCGGACAACCCCTTTAAATATCATGATGTTCTGCTTGTCTTTATATTTTGGCAGCAATTAGGCTAAAATCTTGCCCCTATTCATTTTAATGCAATTTTAAGTAAATAGAAAGCAGATAGACCTACAGCCATCGAGCTGCACACGGCAACATTCGGTCACTAATGAGTTATGAGGAAACCTGGCCGCGGGTGACCTTGGAGCCTACACGAGAATTCTGACATGGCGGGATAATATGAATTGGTCACAAGGTGACTTGCCACTTTGTTTCCCATAGGGAAGCAATAAAATCTGAGCGCCTGCCTCGGTAAGCCATCAATTTTTACTGCGCCTCATGGGTGACAATGTGTTTCCCTGGACTTGTACAAGACAGGGACGACGTATGTCCACATCGGTGGATTCTCTGAGCCGTTCGGGAGGGAAAACCAACTCCTGATATTTGTTCATTTCGTGTTTGTGCTCAGTTCCCTTTTTTTTTTTTTTAGATCACATTGTAGGATATTTCATTTGCAAAGGGAATTCTAAAATTTTGGAATATTATAACCAGGTGACCTAGAGTTGAATTCAGTATTTTCATTTTTGGAATTTTTTATTCTTAAAGGTCCATAATAAGAATATTTTTTTTCTCCTCTATGAAACAGCGCCACTCCCGTCCTTAGGCTATATGTGGTATTGCAGCTCATTCTCATTTATTGCACACAAGACACATCCAGTGGATAGGAGCAGTAGAAACTGAAATCTCAGTGATTGATCACATTATTATTATCTCTGTCATTCTGGAAATCTGTAGTGGCTTGACATCGCAGGCATCATTAATGTGGTCCTGTCATGTGTGTATGACCTGTCAGAAAGAGGAGCACCTACTATAGAAACATCAGATCTCCCATATCCATGGAGTGCTGGACATGGAAGAGCGCTATCTCCGGCAGTCCCATACAGAATGAATGGCACAGCATTGTGCATGTGTGACTCATGCTGCATTCAAATAGGGGACACGGGACCCTGTTTTGCATCATTGGTGGAGATCTCAGTGGTCGGATCCCCAGATACCTGTATTTTATCCTGTGTATAGGGGATACATTTAAAGGCGATCTACACCTTTGGGGTAAATTTTCTTTTATTTGTGGATTATACTCATTATGACCTAAATAAATAAACCCTTTTTTTAAATTGGTCTTTATTAAAAATGTGGAGTCCGTTTCTCTGTACAGAGTTGAGATTCTCTACTAGCAGGATCTGAGTTTTCTCTCTCTGTTCCATTAGACTGCAAATCTGACGGGGCTCATTATTCTCTGCTCTAGACCTTATAAACATTCATCAAAGCTCAGTCCGCCTATCTAACTGAAAAGAATGCGTCTTAAATTAAGTGTTTATTACCTCTTAGGTAATTTAGAGATAAGGTTTATTAAATGACCGGCAAAAGTGAAAGTAGGATGCACACAGCTAGAAAAACAGTTAACACTTTCTTACAGAATGGCTATTTTTAATAAGACCAAGTAAAAAAAAATTTTTTTAGCCCCAATGAGTTAAAAAATGCCCCAGAAGGTGTACGACATGATCTCTTTAAAGGGATCATTCAGGCTGATGATATTGATGACCTATCCTCAGGATAGTAGAAATAGCAGTTGTAGAGCAGCACCCACGGACACAGATGACCACCCCGGAATGCAACAGCCGATCCTCAGCAGTCCGCCGAACAGTAAATGAAAAAAGGTAACGGCAGCCTCTCCAGTGAATTCTTTATTGGACGGACTTCACAGAAAGTGTTACCATAAAAACAGACAGCAACGTATTCTGCTACATCATAGTCTTTTGTCACGCCTGACACAGGTGGTCAATATCCACCCTTTTAACATGCACGTAGCTCCACCTGAATGTTAGGGGAGCCAATACAATAAAAATCACCCCCTTAACACCTCATTATTGTGACCAATCATAAATATATTTTAATCAGATAAATATATTACCACCTGCTAGATACCAATTACAACACATGTGCTCACCTTAATACCGAAACCCCGCAATGCCTGTTCCATGCGGCCATAGGACTCTCACAGCGCGTCTACAAAAGTGCAATGGGCTGCATTCATTCTTGACAACCATCGTCGTCCAGGACCTGGGGAGCGCGCACACGCACCGACATACACCCAAATCACAATGGGGAACCCATCTTATCTATGATCGACCACATGACCACCATATCCCCGCCTACTCAGTCATTCACAATACAGCTTGGGGATTATGTATAAAACCTATGTGTATGGGCCATACAATATGGTGAGCGCAGCCGCAATCCAACCCTATCACCCACCCATGACCATAGTCACATGGTCATAGATGTATCTATATTCTGCACCAATCGGTATCTCTCCTCATTCATTAACCAGCCATAAATGTATATATACTCCGCACCCACTGGTGTCACTCCTTACACATTAACAGCCTAAGTAAAGCTTTATTATCGTTGGCTGCACAGAGCTGTAAAGCTATAATCCAATGTTCTAGGGAAAAGACAAGTATAACAGTGGTAACCAAAGGCCCAAAAAAACTTGTCCTACCACATATAGAGACCGCTGATGGAGTCCCGATGTCCCAGCACAGCCTGTGTCCCGCAGATGTGCTATAAAAAGTGTGTAAGACATAATAAAATTATGCCTACATGACATATATAATACAATAAAAACATGATAAAAATACACTGCCTGTCCCAAAAAAAGTCGCCACCAAAAAAAAAAGTCACACACTCTAATATTTCGTTGGACCGCCTTTAGCTTTGATTACGGCACGCATTCGCTGTGACATTGTTTCGATAAGCTTCTGCAATGTCACAAGATTTATTTCCATCCAGTGTTGCATTAATTTTTCACCAAGATCTTGCATTGATGATGGTAGAGTCTGACCGCTGTGCAAAGCCTTCTCCAGCACATCCCAAAGATTCTCAATGGGGTTAAGGTCTGGACTCTGTAGTGGCCAATCCATGTGTGACAATGATGTCTCATGCTCCCTGAACCACTCTTTTACAATTTGAGCCCGATAAATCCTGGCATTGTCATCTTGGAATATGCCCATGCCATCAGGGAAGAACAAATCCATTGATGGAATAACCTGGTCATTCAGTATGTTCAGGTAGTCGGCTGACCTCATTCTTGGAGCACATATTGTTGCTGAACCTAGACCTGACCAACGCAGCAACCCCAGATCATAGCACTGCCCCCACAGGCTTGTACAGTAGGCACTAGGCATGATGGGTGCATCACTTCATCTGCCTCTCTTCCTACCCTGATGTGCCCATCACTCTGGAACAGGGTCAATCTGGACTCATCAGACCACATGACCTTCTTCCATTGCTCCAGAGTCCAATCTTTATGCTCCCTAGCAAATTGAAGCCTTTTTTTCTGGTTTGCCTCACTGATTAGTGGTTTTCTTACGGCTACACAGCTGTTCATTCCTAATCTCATGAGTTCCCTTCGCATTGTGTGTGTGGAAATGCTCTTACTTTCACTATTAACCACCTCAGCCCCCAGTGCTTAAACACCCTGAAAGACCAGGCCACTTTTTACACTTCTGACCTACACTACTGTCACCGTTTATTGCTCGGTCATGCAACTTACCACCCAAATGAATTTTACCCCCTTTTCTTCTCACTAATAGAGCTTTATTTGGTGGTATTTCATTGCTGCTGACATTTTTACTTTTTTTGTTATTAATCGAAATTTAACGATTTTTTTGCAAAAAAATGACATTTTTCACTTTCAGTTGTAAAATTTTGCAAAAAAAAACGATATCCATATAGAAATTTTGCTCTAAATTTATTGTTCTACATGTCTTTGATAAAAAAAAAATGTTTGGGTAAAAAAAAAATGGTTTGGGTAAAAGTTATAGCGTTTACAAACTATGGTACAAAAATGTGAATTTCCGCTTTTTGAAGCAGCTCTGACTTTCTGAGCACCTGTCATGTTTCCTGAGGTTCTACAATGGCCAGACAGTACAAACACCCCACAAATGACCCCATTTCTGAAAGTACACACCCTAAGGTATTCGCTGATGGGCATAGTGAGTTCATAGAACTTTTTATTTTTTGTCACAAGTTAGCGGAAAATGATGATTTTTTTTTTTTTTTTTTTTCTTACAAAGTCTCATATTCCACTAACTTGTGACAAAAAATAAAAAGTTCTATGAACTCACTATGCCCATCAGCGAATACCTTGGGGTCTCTTCTTTCCAAAATGGGGTCACTTGTGGGGTAGTTATACTGCCCTGGCATTCTAGGGGCCCAAATGTGTGGTAAGGAGTTTGAAATCAAATTCAGTAAAAAATGACCTGTGAAATCCGAAAGGTGCTCTTTGGAATATGGGCCCCTTTGCCCACCTAGGCTGCAAAAAAGTGTCACACATCTGGTATCCCCGTACTCAGGAGAAGTTGAGGAATGTGTTTTGGGGTGTCTTTTTACATATACCCATGCTGGGTGAGATAAATATCTTGGTCAAATGACAACTTTGTATAAAAAAATGGGAAAAGTTGTCTTTTGCCAAGATATTTCTCTCACCCAGCATGGGTATATATAAAATGACACCCCAAAACACATTCCCCACCTTCTCCTGAGTACGGAGATACCAGATGTGTGACACTTTTTTGCAGCCTAGGTGGGCAAAGGGGCCCATATTCCAAAGAGCACCTTTCGGATTTCACAGGCCATTTTTTACAGAATTTGATTTCAAACTCCTTACCACACATTTGGGCCCCTAGAATGCCAGGGCAGTATAACTACCCCACAAGTGACCCCATTTTGGAAAGAAGAGACCCCAAGGTATTCGCTGATGGGCATAGTGAGTTCATGGAAATTTTTTTTTTTTTGTCACAAGTTAGTGGAATATGAGACTTTGTATGAAAAAAAAAAAAAAAAAAAAAATCATCATTTTCCACTAACTTGTGACAAAAAATAAAAAATTCTAGGAACTTGCCATGCCCCTCACGGAATACCTTGGGGTGTCTTCTTTCCAAAATGGGGTCACTTGTGGGGTAGTTATACTGCCCTGGCATTTTCCAGGGGCCCTAATGTGTGGTAAGTAGGTAAATGACCTGTGAAATCTGAAAGGTGCTCTTTGGAATGTGGGCCCCTTTGCCCACCTAGGCTGCAAAAAAGTGTCACACATCTGGTATCTCCGTACTCAGGAGAAGGTGGGGAATGTGTTTTGGGGTGTCATTTTACATATACCCATGCTGGGTGAGAGAAATATCTTGGCAAAAGACAACTTTTCCCATTTTTTTTTATACAAAGTTGGCATTTGACCAAGATATTTATCTCACCCAGCATGGGTATATGTAAAAAGACACCCCAAAACATATTCCCCAACTTCTGCTGAATACGGAGATACCACATGTGTGACACTTTTTTGCAGCCTAGGTGGGCAAAGAGGCCCAAATTCCTTTTAGGAGGGCATTTTTAGACATTTGGATACCAGACTTCTTCTCACGCTTTGGGGCCCCTAAAATGCCAGGGCAGTATAAATACCCCACATGTGACCCCATTTTGGAAAGAAGACACCCCAAGGTATTCAATGAGGGGCATGGCGAGTTCATTGAAAAAAAAAAATTTTGGCACAAGTTAGCGGAAATTGATTTTTTGGATTTTGTTCTCACAAAGTCTCCCTTTCCGCTAACTTGGGACAAAAATTTCAATCTTTCATGGACTCAATATGCCCCTCAGCGAATACCTTGGGGTGTCTTCTTTCCAAAATGGTGTTATTTGTGGGGTGTTTGTACTGCCCTGGCATTTGAGGGTCTCCGCAATCATTACATGTATGCCCAGCATTAGGAGTTTCTGCTATTCTCCTTATATTGAGCACACGGGTAATGAGATTTTTTTTTTTCCGTTCAGCCTCTGGGCTGAAAGAAAAAAATGAACGGCACAGATTTCTTCATTCGCATCGATCAATGTGGATGAAAAAATCTCTGCCAAAAAAAGAAAAAGGAGGGGAAAGGCGTCTGCCAGGACATAGGAGCTCCGCCCAACATCCATACCCACTTCAGCTCGTATGCCCTGGCAAACCAGATTTCTCCATTCACATCAATCGATGTGGATGAATACATCATTGCCGGGATTTTTTTTTTTATATATACAAAGTGTTTGCCAAAGTATATGAACACCGCCACCTCCTCAGCTCATATGCCTCGGCAAACATATCTTTTACTGCAGAGGAGAAATCTCGTCTTGCAGCGCCGCATACACCGACTTGCGTGTAATCTGACAGCAGCGCAATGCTTCTGTCCGAATGCACATCAGTGCTGCAGCTGGTCGATCGGTTGGTCCACCTGGAAGGTAAAAAAAACAAAACAAAAAAGAAAAAACCAGGCCGCAAAGCAATAACTTTATTAACTTTAGAACAGAACATAGAAACTTTTTTAAACTTTTTTAACTTTTTTACTTACCGGTAATTTTTTTTTTTGTTTAGTTTTTTTTACCTTTATAGAACAAACCTCTCCTTCCCCATGGGACAATGTGCAAAGCGCAAATCGCCCAAAGATGTGGCGAAGTACGTTATGCACTTTATCCCAGGTGAAAGGAGAGGTTTGCAGCAGCTGAGAGTAAAAGGGCCCTAATAGCCCTGTGTGCCTGTTCTGTGAGATGCAATCCCTATGCTAGGTGTACCTGTGTGTGGTACTTCCGGAAACACTCTCCATAGCATAGGGCAGGGTGGTCAGCACAGTCAGGACAGAAATAGCGGGTGTCACGCCTTATTCCACTCCTGCTACAGACACGACATCTTTTTCGGGGTGACGGTTGGGTTGAGGTACCAGGAACGACACTGGGGAAATTTCGCTCGTGTAGACGGCTAACTACACTGGTGGATGGGGCCACGGAACCTCCTGGGTAAAGGAGGTTCTCGATGATCTCTTCCTGGAATTTGAGGAAAGATCGTGTTCTCCCAGCCTTACTGTAGAGAACAAAACTATTGTACAGCGCCAATTGAATTAAATATACAGACACCTTCTTATACCAGCGTCTGGTTCTGCGGGAAACTAAATACGGAGACAACATCTGGTCATTGAAGTCCACCCCTCCCATGAGCGCATTATAGTCGTGGACACAGAGGGGCTTTTCAATGACACGGGTTGCTCGCTCAATTTGGATTGTCGTGTCTGCGTGAATGGAGGAGAGCATGTAAACGTCACGCTTGTCTCTCCATTTCACCGCGAGCAGTTCTTCGTTACACAAGGCAGCCCTCTCCCCCCTTGCAAGATGGGTGGTTACAAGCCGTTGGGGGAAGCCCACGCGACTAGTTCGCGCGGTGCCACAGGCGCAAATCCGTTCTAGAAACAAATGCCTAAAGAGGGCCACACTTGTGTAAAAATTGTCCACATAAAGATGGTACCCCTTGCCGAATAATGGTGACACCAAGTCCCAGACTGTATTCCCACTGCTCCCCAGGTAGTCAGGGCAACCGACCCGCTCCAGGGACTGATCTTTTCCCTCATAGACACGAAATTTGTGGGTATAGCCTGTGGCCCTTTCACAGAGCTTATACAATTTGACCCCATACCGGGCACGCTTGCTTGGGATGTACTGTTTGAAGCCAAGGCGCCCGGTAAAATGTATTAGGGACTCGTCTACGCAGATGTTTTGCTCGGGGGTATACAAATCTGCAAATTTCTGGTTGAAATGGTCTATGAGGGGCCGAATTTTGTGGAGCCGGTCAAAAGCTGGGTGGCCTCTGGGACGGGAGGTGGTGTTGTCGCTAAAGTGCAGGAAACGGAGGATGGCCTCAAATCGTGCCCTGGACATAGCAGCAGAGAACATGGGCATGTGATGAATTGGGTGCGTTGACCAATATGACCGCAATTCATGCTTTTTTGTCAGGCCCATGTTGAGGAGAAGGCCCAAAAAAATTTTAATTTCGGAAACTTGGACTGGTTTCCACCGGAAAGGCTGGGCATAAAAGCTTCCCGGGTTGGCGGATATAAATTGTGTGGCATACTGGTTGGTCTCTGCCACGACTAAGTCCAAGAGCTCCGCAGTCAAGAACAGCTCAAAAAATCCCAGGGCCGAACCGATTTGAGCCGTCTCAACCCGAACTCCAGACTGGGCGGTGAAAGGGGGAACTACAGGTGCGGCTGAAGTTGGTGACTGCCAATCAGGGTTTGCCAGCACCTCAGGGACTCTAGGGGGTCTACGGGCCTGTCTGTGCGGTGGCTGCGACGGGGTAACTAGTGCACGTGCCACCGTACCAGCTTCAACTGCCCTTCTGGTGCTCGCCACGTCACCATGTTGTACGGCAGTGCTGGTACTAGGTCCAGGGAGGGCTGCGCTGCTGGTGTATGCCTCACCACGTGATCCGGCAGCGACAGCCCCACTCTGCTGCTCTTGAAGCGGATCCTGCGTAACCTGTGGTCTAGCGACACGGGGCCGGGTACGCCTGGTGCTGCCAGGGACCTCCACCTCCTCGTCCGAACTTTGGGTCAGAGAGCCACTGCTTTCCACAGGTTCATATTCTGACCCGCTAGATTCGTCAGATGAGGGTTCCCACTCCTCATCCGACTGGGTCAGAATCCTGTAGGCCTCTTCAGAAGAATACCCCCTGTTTGACATTTTGGACTACTAAATTTAGGGGTATTCCCTGAGACTACCCAAGAAAAAAAGCAAACCTGTCTTACAAAGGGGAGGCTAGCGAAGTACCGGAGGCCGCTGCGGTTGATAAAAAATATCAAAACTGATTTTTTTATCGCCGCAGTGCGTGTAAAATGAATGTGCAGTGATCAAAAATATATATATTTTTTGTCACTGCGGTGGGGCGGGCGTGGGTGAACGCACGTGTGGGCGACCGATCAGGCCTGATCGGGCAAACACTGCGTTTTGGGTGGAGGGCGAACTAAAGTGACACTAATACTATTATAGATCTGACCGTGATCAGTTTTGATCACTTACAGATACTATAAAAGTACAAATGCTGATTAGCGATACGCTATTCAGCGAATAAAAGTGACTGCGGTGCGGTGGGGTGGGCGCTAACTGACGCTAACTACCTAACCAAGGGGCCTAAACTATCCCTAAAACCTAACAGCCAATACTAGTGAAAAAAAAAAAGTGACAGTTTACACTGATCACTTTTTTTCCTTTCACTGGTGATTGACAGGGGCGATCAAAGGGGTGATCAAAGGGTTAATTGGGGTGCAGAGGGGTGATCAGGGGCTACAGTGAAGTGTTTGGTGTACTCACAGTGATGTCTGCTCCTCTGCTGGATCCAACCGACGAAAAGGACCAGCAGAGGAGCAGAGAAGCCATATAACAGATCATATTTACTAATATGATCTGTTATATGGCTTGTGATTGGATTTTTTAAAAATCGCCAGCCTGCCAGCCAATGATCGTTGCTGGCAGGCTGGTGACGAACTTGTTCTTTACCTTTTGCCGGCCCGCGATGCGCATGCGCGGGCCGGCTTGGAGCGAAATCTCGCGTCTCGCGAGATGACGCGTATATGCGTGACTGTGCGCAGCGCTGCCACCTCCGGAACGCGAATCTGCGTTAGGCGGTCCGGAGGTGGTTAAACATAGCCCTGAGTTCTACTGTTGTTTTTCTTCGATTTGATTTTACCAAACGTTTAAGTGATCGCCGATTTACGATCATTCAGGGATTTTTTCCCGCCACATTTCTTCCTCGAATACGTCGGGTCCCCACTATCCTTCCAGTTTTTAACAATGCGTTAGACAGTTCTTAACCCAATTTTAGTAGTTTCTGCAATCTCCTTAGATGTTTTCTCTGCTTGATGCATGCCAATGATTTGACCCTTCTCATCTTTTCCACGACCACGAGATGTGTCTTTCGACATGGTTGTTTAAGAAATGAGAAGCAACTCATTGCACCAGTTGGGGTTCAATAACTTGTTGCCAGCTGAAAGATAATCGCCCATGCAATAATTATCCAATAGGAGGCTCATAACTATTTGCTTAATTAAATCCAGGTGGCGACTTTTGGACAGGCAATGTAAAATGCATAGAACTATACCGAATCAGACATAACACTTCTGTCTATAATATAACCACCACTGACTCAAAATCTAATCGACATTATTCACATTGTACTCAATATTGAGCCCATGTGGTTGCATAGAGTTCAACGTGAAGATCCACTGCAATTCCTTTTTTCTGAGGATACGCTTTCTGTCACCACCTCTTCTAAGGGTGCCAACCGAGTCTATCACCCTAAATTTGAGTTGGTTGACAGAGTGGCTACACTCCTCAAAATGTTTGGCCACCGGCTTATCCATTGCCTTTTTCCTAATCCTACTCTTATGCTTGTCAATTCTTTCCCTGATCTCCATCGTGGTCTCCTTCCCTACGTAAATCAGACTACATGGACATTGTGGCAATATAGACCACCTCTCTCGACCTGCAAGTGTAAAACTGTTTAATTTTATAACTCTTTCCACTGTCGGCATGGGCAAAGGTATCTTCTCCCTTGATCAGATTGCCACAATTGCAGCAACCCAGGCAAGGGAAATTACCCATCTTTCTTGGTGCCAGATATCGATATTTACCCCTCTGTAAAATGTGCCATTCCTTCCTTAAAATATTAGATATAGCTCCACTAGGTGCACCAAATGTTGAGACAAAGGGAATACGTTCACTAGTTCTGGCAATTGATGTGCACGGCCACGGGGCACACACAACGTTCGTGTGCAGGAGGCCTAAATCTCGGCAGTGGCGTCGTCTGGGCTCCCATTGATGGAACGTAGATCAGTCTTTTGACAGTAACAACTCTTTTCAACTACAACACGCAGCAAATAAAATCCAAAGTGACAGATCCACCCCTTGACAGGTGTCTGCCATTGGTTGGCATCTGTCAGAATTGTCACAAAAAAACTAGACCATGGTAGGCATAGGATTGTTTAATGGATAACTGTCATATTTTAATAATAAAAAAAAAATCTATTTTAGCATATGTTACTGCTGCAGCGGCATAATGCATAAAGCAATCTTTAGTTTCTTTTTCTTTTCCTTGAGTTTTCCCCTTTTTAAATCCTACATTATGAGGATCTTCTCAAAATGGCTCCTCTGCCAGTTCTCTGAGGCCAAAACTGCATTCCCCCTAGGTCACATACACACTTCCTGCCAGCCAATCAGATTGGATTACTGAGAGACACGCCTCCTCACTCTGAAGCCTAATGCAGGCATGCAGTGTGAAGGACCGCCCCTCTGTCTTCCTAGCCGGAGACAGATGAGCCCTAGCAATGGGAGCAGTGGAAAGGGACAGAGGACATTAATGAAAGCTCTTATTATAAGGTAATTACAGATCTTTTGGCAATCACTGACTGACTAACTCAGGTAGACATACCTAGCTCTAATAAACTAGCAAATAAAATAAAAAATATGACAGTTATCCTTTAAGTAGGTCTTTTGTCCAAAATCCATAGTATTTGTCATAAAGTGGTTTTCCATTCCTTGTCTATGGATGCCCTATCCTGATCCAATATCAGATTGGTTGATAGGTCATCAATTGAAAAGTAGTGGACAACCCCTTTAAGAAAATGCAGCTGCATCTCCTGCATCCCTGTCGTTTATGTATTGTATGTATAGACAACACTTTTGGTGAGTGTGGGGAATACAGCAGTGATCTCCAACCTGTGGCTGTCTAGCTATTGCAAAACTTTAACTCCTGCCATGTCCTGATAGCCACACGCTATATGTGGAGGACTTAGAGAGTAATGCACTGTATATAAGAAAGGTCAGTGGCGGTATATGTAACACTGTACACTGTTACTAATAAACCTATGACCATAAACTACCGTAGTTCCATGTTGTGACATGCCTTGGCATGGGACTGATTTATTTTTGTCTGACGGATGTCGTCTGCTGGCTTTTTGAACGTAGAATCCATATTGTAGATTCCCCCCCCCCCCCCCCATCTATAGGTTAGAGCTGAAGTTTGAGCAAACAGCATGACTCTGCTTTGGAGCATTGGTGGCATCTAGTAATAAAAGAAAAGGAAACAGGGACTTGCTTCGTGGTCACTTCATTGTAGGTGGTCCTAACAGCAGAACCCTCCCTATGACCTGATGATGTCATCATCAAGGAATAGCTTATCTCAAAGGAACCTATTATTTAAAGAGCACCTGGAACCCTATTAAACCAGGTATACTGACTGATAGGGTTGACCCTGCTGATAAAAATGATACCTGTCTTTAGAGAATCTGTTGCAATGTTTCTGATTTAAAAAAAAAAAACTTATGTAACTTAGATCTTCCATGCACAAAGGTTGGAAAAGCCCTTTTATAACCACTTACAGCTATATGTATGTTGGAGCACCTTGATGTAGTTGCAGGTGTTTTTTTTTTCTTTTGTACTACCGTCAATTCTGAGATACGGGAATAAATAGGCCTGACAAAGCATAAGTGCATAAAAGGTTTACTAAACCTATGATAAAATACATAAAAGATAAATAGATCTACAAAAGATAACAGCTAAAAGTATGTGAACCAATGAAGGAGCTCCCCATCAATCAGCTCCCAAAATGGAATCTAGCCACTGCCCATATGATAAAAAGAGAGATAGTGGTAGCAAGACACGTCTTACGCTGATTTCTTTTTATAGAGCTACGCTCCTATATACCTAAGTGTTTTATAGCTTCCTAGCCCCTTCTAAGATACCTCAGTATGTAGTAACCATGCGCAATTACTTTAGACCTTAGGATTGTGGCCTAGCGCTCCTGGTACTACTAACCAACTACATTACAAGGGATTAAAGGGGAAAGAACCACTAAAACACCTTGCTACACTGGCTTTTGTTTAATAATTACTTAATAAATTCAGTCTTCTTGATAATCTGGTTTGTTGATCAGAGACCAGCCAACAACTGCTAGCCTCGCACCTTTAATCCTTAGAAATCAATATGTTGTAGTCAGATGTCAGACTTTGAGAAATGGGTAATATGGAAGGCTGTGCATTTTCCTTCATAAATCAATATGGCTTTTAAGGGAATTTTTGGAACAATCTCCAAGAACACGAGAGTGGAAATGTCTACTAGTAATGGGAAAGATGAGGCTGGATTTATTCACTTTACCTCTGGATTTAGAGAGAAATTTCTCCAGATATGTGAAGTCATTCCCACCCCATCTCCTAGGCTAGTCCACATTAGAACTCTGCTCTGCTATCCCACCACCCCTATGCATTAATAGGAGAGGATAGTTCAGCTTTTGTGTTTTTATCTTTTTTTTTTTTTTGCACAGTCTGCAGGAATTACCTCTGGTGTCTATGAGGACGTAGTTATACAGATCATTCCAAATTGTAGGCAGAAAGCTGGAGAGTCTCAGATGCAGGTCTAAGGCCCAGGAGAGGAGGCCGGCTGCGCGCTGTGCAGCAGCATGGATGTCACAGGCAGAACGTCAACTCCAGTCCGCTGCAGGAAGATACCTCTGTTCTTGCAGCTCATTTTTTATTTTATCCAATGATATTGATAACTCTAATAAAGATGATGTATTTTGAATTATTCCATTGGCCTCTCTAACACGCATTGGTTGACAATGCTTTACACGTATCTGCAGGACGCAGTATGGAGGGAAGTCGGTGATAACAGCAGAATACACAGGGCTATGCAGATATGCCAGGGGTGGCCAACCTGAGGCCCTCCAGCTGTTGCAATACTACAACTCCCAGCATGACCAGACTGACTACAGCTATCAGCCCACAGCAGGGCATGGTGGGAGTTGTAGTTTTACATGTTTTTTTTCCCCCCCAGTGATTCGGCAATAAGAATAGAAATGGTTAAAAGGGAACCCCACATAACATGATTTTGTGATACTCTGTCACAAGATGTCTATCCTCTGTGTATGACCCACAGCAGGGCATGGTGGGAGTTGTAGTTTTACAACAGCTGGAGAGCCATAGGTCGGCCATGCTATTGTCATCCAGTATTTGTTGCTGTAAAATGGTCCAGACACATTCTGCTCGATATATTAAAGGCTCAGAAACCTACATCAGGCGGTCGTACCATTAGACATCCAGACCACAGGTTGAGAATTCGCATGGAAGATTGTGGTTACAAGAGTTTTTTCCCCCCCCCAGTGATTCTGCAAAAAGAATAGAAATGGTTAAACATGATTTTGTGATACTCTGTCACAAGATGTCTATCCTCTGTGTATGACCACCCAGTGGTTCTGACGTAGCTTGCGGGCCTGTCCACGGTTTTGCTCACATGTTGTGATGTGTTATTCAACTGATCTCATAAGAAATTGGAGTCGTTATCAAAATTTGGCCGCTTTCACACAGTCGGTGTTTGATCAGTGATTCTGAGCCAAAACCAGGAGTGGAGCTACACAGATATGGTATAATGGAAAGATCTGCACCTGTTCTGTGTTTTTGACCCGCACCCGGTGTGGGCTAACAATCCCTGACGGACTGTGCGGAAAGGCCTTAAAGGGGTGTTGCAGGACTTTAATAGTGATGACCTATCTTTCGATGGGCAGGAGTCTGACTCATGACACCCCCGCCAATTAACTGATTGCATAGTAAGCAAACACTATCTGTGGCAGCACCTGCTTCATGCGCAAGGACACCGGCCAACACTAAAAACATGAATTAGTATATGACATTGCATGACTGCTATACACTACTTACTATGAAAAGGCAACGCTCTTTGCTCACATTTTTAATCAAAATTGTGTCGGGCCCATCTACGGTACCAGCGAAAGGTGGCTTCTGCCGATGGGATCAGAATTGCCTCTGACCATGTTAGGTTCCCGTCTGCAGAAGCCACCTTGTTGCCAGTAGATGGATTTTTTTAATCAAAAATGTGCGCAAAGAGCTTTCGATTTTCATAGTAAATATAGCAGTAATGCAATTCCGTATAATTCCTATTTGCATAAGTCTTTGCGCATGGAGCACGGTGCTGCTGCGCATAGGACATGGCGCTTGTTTGCATGTCGGCCACGGTAGCGTGCACCCTTTATTTCATGTTGTTTGTAGGCGCTGGTCTGATTTTTATTTTTCATGTTTTCAAAACTATAGTTCTGAACATTGTGTAGTGGTTGCATCTGGTTCGGCTCTTGCATACAAAAGAATGGGAGCTGAGGCGCAGTATCCAGTCACGGCCACTAGGCAGTGTACAGAGCTGTGCCTGGTTCTGGGGCTCTGCATGTTCTCAGGAGGGGGGTATTGGGAGTCAGACCTAATATTGATGACCTTCAGTTATCTTTGTATGTTACCTCCTCAGGATAGGTCATCGATTAAAATGTCTTGAGAAACCCCTTTAAATAATCCTATTCATAATCTCTGCAGTCACCACTAGGGGGAGCTTATTGAAGGCAAAGGCATGTATTGATTTCAATTTGAGCTGTGTACGTGTGTACCAAACTGTACAGCTGGTATTCCACTACACAGAAGAAGTGTTAGAATAAGTAGAGTCCCCGAACTCGCATGAGGGGCATTTACTGGAGAAGAGTGCCTTACTTTTTACCATAAAATAAGGTAAATTGAAAGATAGAAATAACATTAAATGATTTGAATTGTAATGTAAAATATGTCCTGGCTTCTGTTACCTTTACATGTATTAATTTGTCCTTGAACAATACTTACAGTATGTCAAA
>NW_024400884.1:0-17509 GCF_905171765.1 Bufo bufo
ATGTGTCACTGGTGCAAAGGAGTAGTATTGCACCGACCAAAAATGGCTAAAGATCAACCACAGAATTAATATTGTATTTCTGTGTTGCTAGTGCAAAGGAGGCGTATTGCACCTATAAAAATGGCTACAGGTCACCCAAAAAAATTTAAAGCCTGATTAAGCATTGTATTTCTGTGTCACTGGTGCAAAGGAGGTGCATTGCACTTGCCAAAAATGCCTATAGGTCACCCACAGACTTCACACCCACATGGAAGAGAAATATATTTCAAATATATTTAGCAAAATAATTTATATACGTGACATATATTTACAATATATTGTCTGACTCAAAGATATATTTTAAAAAATGTAAATGAAAATATATTTTCCAAAGTTATATATTTGAAAATATATTTTTAAAATATATTTGGTAGATATTTTTTAACATGAAATAAAATAAATTTAAGAATATATTTTGAAATGTATTTGGGAATGCATTTCAAAAATGTAATTCAAATGTATTTTCTAAAGACATAAATTTGAAAATATATTAAAAAAATATATTTTTGAGAAATTTTTGAACATGGAAAATAACACATTTTAGCACACATTTTGAAATGTATTTGGGAATGTATTCCAAAAATGTATTTCCAATGTATTTTCCAAAGACATATATTTGAAAATATATTTTTAAAATATTTTTTTAGATTCTTTAACATGTAAAAAAAGACATTTCAAGATATATTGTGAAATGTATTTGGGAATGCATTTTAAAAATGTAATTAAAATGTATTTTCCAAAGATGCATATTTTATAATATATTTTAAGTGCATATTTTTCAGATATTTTAAACATAAAAAAAATTGATCTTAACATTTATTTTAAAATATACTGGTAAATGTATTCCAAAAACGTAACCTAAATGCATTTTCCAAAGACATATTTTTAAAAATATATTTTTATCATGTTTTAACATCTAAAAAGGCATTTAGACATATATTTTGTAAAACATGTTTGTAAAATTTACTTGGAATGTGTATAAAAAACGGAAAAAATAATCGCTATAAAATAGCTAAAGATTCTGAATGTCAAAGGGACTGTCATTTTAATCTACTGTAGTTTTACTGTTTTAAAATAAATCAATAACAAAATATGTTAATAAAGTATTTAATTTTTTATAACACGTTAAACACAATAATTAAGAATAAATTATTAAACTGTATTCTTTATTTATGCCAAGTGGATATATGCATGGAATTCAACACTGGGCAGACTGTGAACAGTACATGACTGGTAATTTTTTTGTGACTTCGTGAACTGTTGGCCCATTGACAATTTACAAATTCTGATTTGGTAATGTGAATTGACAAGAACAGTAACGTACACGAAACAATCATACATCAAAGACTATGTTATATTATAATTTACACCAGATACGGGTTACAATAAAATCTTTGCAATGTGATTGGTTAAGCAAATTTCCTCCGGCAGGGCGCAAATGTATGATCCTTTTTTTGACTCAAGGTTAGAGTTAGTGAAATTTGTATTAAAGGGGTTCTCCGGCCCCGACTTGAAAAATTGCCCATCTTCTTTACATGAGGAGGGAAGGTTATTACATCAATACTTACCCTCCACAGCGCAGCCCTTCCTATGATTTTATTCACGGTCACGTGACCGCTCCTGAAGCCTTTTGGAGGCTTCCGGTCCAATGCCATCTTCTTCTTCTCCAGCCTGAGGCAGGAGAAGAAACGTCATCACTGATATCACCGCCTCCTGCCGGCCTCCCTCGGTCCCGTCTCTTGCACACTACTGCGCATGCGCCGGGACCGCTGGCCATCTTCAGAGTGTACAGGCTTCTATGTGAAGCGTGTACTGAATCCTGCACAGTGCTTACATCTCTATAGAGGCTGATCGCTATGCTGTGCATGTCACAGGGGGCACAGGATGGCACAAGAGGGGCGCTTGATGGTACAAGGGGGCACTGGATGGCACAAAGGGGCACAAGATGGCACAAGAGGGGAGCTGAATGGCACAAGAGGGGAGCTGGATGGCACAAGAGGGGCACAAGGGGGCACAGGGTGGCACAAGAGGGGTGCTGGATGGCACAAGGGGGCACAGGATGGCATAAGGGGCGCTGGATGGCACAAAAGGGGCACAGGATGGCACAAGGGACATTGGATGGCACAAGGGGGCACAGGATAACACAAGTGGTGCTGGATTGCACAAGGGGGTAATGGGTGTCAAAAAAGGGAGCAAAGGATGGCACAAGGGGGCACAGAATGGCACAAGAGGGGCGCTGTGGAAGTCACTGTTATTGGGCAATGTGGATGTCACTGTTATTGGGCGATGTGGATGTCACTGTTATTGGGGCACTGTGGAAGTCACTGTTATGGGGGCACTGTGGACATCACTGTTATGGCGGTGCTGTGGACATCACTGTTATGGCAGTGCTAGGGATGACACTGTTATGGGGGCACTGTGGAGTTCACTGTTATGTGGGCATCTGTGGAGTTCACTGTTATGGGGGCACTGTGGAGTTCATTGTTATTGGGCATCTGTGGAGTTCACTGTTATGGCAGTGCTATTGATGTCACTGTTATGGGGGCGCTGTGGATGTCAATATTATGGGGGTGCTGTGGATGTCACTGTTATGGGGCACTGTGGATGTCACTGTTATGGGGGCGCTGTGGATGTCACTGTTATGGGGCCGCTGTGGATGTCACTGTTATGGGGGCATCTGTGGAGTTCACTGTTATGGCAGTGCTATTGATGTCAATGTTATGGGGGCGCTGTGGATGTCAATATTATGGGGGATCTGTGGATGGCACTATTATGGGGATCTGTGGATGACACTGTTATGGGGGATCTGTGGATGGCACGGTTATGGGGGATCTGTGGATATCACTGTTATGGGGCACTGTGGATGACACGCTGTTATGGAGGATTTGTGAATGACACACTGTTATGGGGGTCTATGGATTACACTGTTATGGGGGATCTGTGGATGTCACTGTTATGGGGGATCAAAGGATGACACTGTTATGGGGATCTATGGATGACACTGTTATGGGGGAATCTGTGGATGACACTGTTATGGGGGATCTGTGGATGTCACTGCTATGAGGGATCTGTGGATGTCACTGTTATGGGGGCACTGTGGATGTCACTGTTATGGGGGATCTGTGGATGACACTGTTATTGAGGATCTGTGGATGTCACTGTTATGGGGGATCTGTGGACGTCACTGTTATGAGGGCACCGTGAATGTCACTGCTCTGGGGGCACTGTGGAAGTCACTGTTATGGACGCTCAGTATAAGTAATAGGGCTTGTGCACAGAACCGTATCTGTTTTGCGGTCTGCAAGTCGCGGATCCACTAAATGAGGCTACTGTCCATGTGCGATTCACATTTTTTTGCAGCCCCATTGAGTTCTATGGGTTTTCAATCTGCATTATAAGGACCAGAATAGGACATGTTTTATCTTTTGCAGAACTGACATACGGATGTGGAAAGCACAGGGACGTCATCAGTGTGTTTTCTACATCCGTATGTAAGTTCTAGTAAAAACAGAACATGTCCTATTCTGGTCCTCAAAATGAGGACCTCAAATCCATAGAACTCAATGGGACTGCAAAAAATGTGGATCGCAAAATAGATACATGATTGTAAATGTGACGTGCGGATCCCTTTATCGGACATACACACATTCATACACTCGGCTTTAAATATATATATATATATAGAGAGAGAGGAGACACAGATAGATAGATAGATAGATAGATAGATAGAAGATATATATATATATATATATATATATATACACACACACATAGATAAATTATAGATAGATAGATAGATAGATAGAAGCAGTATATAAATTTAAGAGAGAGAGAGAAAGAGAGAGAGATCAAAAATGCATCTCCCATATCACTTACATACAGTAGATATAAAATCATTTATTTTTATACTAGTTTTACTGTGTGTGGTAGGAAGAGATCTGATTTCTGTGCCTTCAGACAATCTCTTATAATATAAAATCCCCCTTGGCTGCACAGTCCCCACAGTGCATACAAACAGCACAGACTGCAGACAGAGTACAGCAGCTCTGTGGGAGGAGCTTAGCAGCTCTGTGGGAGGATCTCAGCTTCCAGGCAAGAGAGGGAAAACTGTCACCTCTTACTTCCTGTTTCATCTGCACTGCATGGCTGAGAGCTCTCACTCTGTTGTCAAAATCCTCCATTCTCCTGGATCAAAGGTAACACTTTGTTTTATATTAGAATGGTAGAAGGGAGGTGAATGATTTAAGTTTTATGGAAATGTGTTTATTCCCTGCTCAGTAGTTAATTCACCTCCCTATCACAGCCAGTCACCATGCAGCATGAGCTGTGCACACAGTACTGCAAGATGGCTTCCCTCCAGTCACCATGCAGCATGAGCTGTGCACATAGTAACATAGTAACATAGTACATAAGGCCGAAAAAAGACATTTGTCCATCCAGTTCGGCCTGTTATCCTCTTGATCCAGAGGAAGGCAAAAAAACCCTGTGAGGTAGAAGCCAATTTCCCTCACTTTAGGGGAATAAAAAATTCCTTCCCGACTCCAATCAGGCAAGCAGAATAACTCCCTGGATCAACGACCCCTCTCTAGTAGCTATAGCCTGTAATATTATTACGCTCCAGAAATACATCCAGGCCCCTCTTGAATTCCTTTATTGAACTCACCATCACCACCTCCTCAGGCAGAGAGTTCCATAGTCTCACTGCTCTTACCGTAAAGAATCCTTTTCTATGTTTGTGTACAAACCTTCTTTCCTCCAGACGCAGAGGATGTCCCCTCGTCACAGTCACAGTCCTGGGGATAAATAGATGATGGGTTAGATCTCTGTACTGCCCCCTGATATATTTATACATAGTAATTAGATCTCCCCTCATTCGTCTTTTTTCTAAAGTGAATAACCCTAATTTTGATAATCTTTCAGGGTACTGTAGTTGCCCCATTCCAGTTATTACTTTAGTTGCCCTCCTCTGGACCCTCCCCAGCTCTGCTATGTCTGCCTTGTTCACTGGAGCCCAGAACTGTACACAGTACTCCATGTGTGGTCTGACTAATGATTTGTAAAGTAGTAGGAATATGTTCTCATCACGGGCATCTATGCCCCTTTTGATGCAACCCATTATCTTATTGGCCTTGGCAGCAGCTGCCTGACACTGTTTTTTGCAGCTTAGTTTGCTGTTTATTAAAATTCCTAGATACTTTTCCATGTCAGTGTTACCGAGTGTTTTATCATTTAGTATGTACGGGTGACTTGCATTATTCCTTCCCATGTGCATAACCTTACATTTGTCAGTGTTAAACCTCATCTGCCACTTATCTGCCCAAGCCTCCAATCTATCCAGATCCCTCTGTAGTAGTATGCTGTCCTCTTCAGTGTTAATTACTTTACACAGTTTAGTGTCATCTGCGAAAATTGATATTTTACTATGCAAGCCTTCTACAAGATCATTAATAAATATATTGAAGAGAATAGGGCCCGATACTGACCCCTGAGGTACTCCACTAGTGACAGTGACCCAATCTGAGTATGTACCGTTAATAACCACCCTCTGTTTTCTATCATTGAGCCAGGTACTTACCCCCCCTCATTACTCTTTAAAGGGCCGACACCTTCAGATTTATACTTTTTAACATTTATATAATTAAAGAACATTTTAGGGTTAATTTTACTCTCTTTGGCAATTAATCTCTCGGTCTCTAGTTTGGCCGCTTTTATTTGTTTTTTACATGTTCTGTTTTTTTCCTTATAGTTTTTCAGTGCTTCCGTTCTACCCTCCTGTTTTAGTGTTTTATATGCTTTCTTTTTGTCATTTATTGCTTTCTTTACAGTTCTGTTTATCCACATTGGTTTCTTTTTGTTCCTTAACCTTTTATTCCCATACGGTATGTACCTCTCACAATGAGATTTTCGGATGTTTTTAACCACCTCAGCCCCCAGTGCTTAAACACCCTGAAAGACCAGGCCACTTTTTACACTTCTGACCTACACTACTTTCACCGTTTATTGCTCGGTCATGCAACTTACCACCCAAATGAATTTTACCTCCTTTTCTTCTCACTAATAGAGCTTTCATTTGGTGGTATTTCATTGCTGCTGACATTTTTACTTTTTTTGTTATTAATCGAAATTTAACGATTTTTTTGCAAAAAAATGACATTTTTCACTTTCAGTTGTAAAATTTTGCAAAAAAAACGAGATCCATATAGAAATTTTGCTCTAAATTTATAGTTCTACATGTCTTTGATAAAAAAAAAATGTTTGGGTAAAAAAAAAATGGTTTGGGTAAAAGTTATAGCGTTTACAAACTATGGTACAAAAATGTGAATTTCCGCTTTTTGAAGCAGCTCTGACTTTCTGAGCACCTGTCATGTTTCCTGAGGTTCTACAATGGCCAGACAGTACAAACACCCCACAAATGACCCCATTTCGGAAAGTACACACCCTAAGGTATTCGCTGATGGGCATAGTGAGTTCATAGAACTTTTTATTTTTTGTCACAAGTTAGCGGAAAATGATGATTTTTTTTTTTTTTTTTTTTTTTTCTTACAAAGTCTCATATTCCACTAACTTGTGACAAAAAATAAAAACTTCTATGAACTCACTATGCCCATCACGAAATACCTTTGGGTCTCTTCTTTCCAAAATGGGGTCACTTGTGGGGTAGTTATACTGCCCTGGCATTCTAGGGGCCCAAATGTGTGGTAAGGAGTTTGAAATCAAATTCTGAAAAAAATGACCTGTCAAATCCGAAAGGTGCTCTTTGGAATATGGGCCCCTTTGCCCACCTAGGCTGCAAAAAAGTGTCACACATCTGGTATCTCCGTACTCAGGAGAAGGTGGGGAATGTGTTTTGGGGTGTCATTTTACATATACCCTTGCTGGGTGAGAGAAATATCTTGGCAAAAGACAACTTTTCCCATTTTTTTATACAAAGTTGGCATTTGACCAAGATATTTATCTCACCCAGCATGGGTATATATAAAATGACACCCCAAAACACATTCCCCACCTTCTCCTGAGTACGGAGATACCAGATGTGTGACACTTTTTTGCAGCCTAGGTGGGCAAAGGGGCCCATATTCCAAAGAGCACCTTTCGGATTTGACAGGTCATTTTTTTCAGAATTTGATTTCAAACTCCTTACCACACATTTGGGCCCCTAGAATGCCAGGGCAGTATAACTACCCCACAAGTGACCCCATTTTGGAAAGAAGAGACCCAAAGGTATTCCGTGAGGGGCATGGCGAGTTCCTAGAATTTTTTATTTTTTGTCACAAGTTAGTGGAAAATGATGATTTTTTTTTTTTTTTTTTTTTTCATACAAAGTCTCATATTCCACTAACTTGTGACAAAAAATAAAAACTTCCATGAACTCACTATGCCCATCAGCGAATACCTTGGGGTCTCTTCTTTCCAAAATGGGGTCACTTGTGGGGTAGTTATACTGCCCTGGCATTCTAGGGGCCCAAATGTGTGGTAAGGAGTTTGAAATCAAATTCAGTAAAAAATGACCTATGAAATCCAAAAGGTGCTCTTTGGAATGTGGGCCCCTTTGCCCACCTAGGCTGCAAAAAAGTGTCACACATCTGGTATCCCCGTACTCAGGAGAAGTTGAGGAATGTGTTTTGGGGTGTCTTTTTACATATACCCATGCTGGGTGAGATAAATATCTTGGTCAAATGCCAACTTTGTATAAAAAAATGGGAAAAGTTGTCTTTTGCCAAGATATTTCTCTCACCCAGCATGGGTATATGTAAAATGACACCCCAAAACACATTCCCCAACTTCTCCCGATTACGGAGATACCAGATGTGTGACACTTTTTTGCAGCCTAGGTGGGCAAAGGGGCCCATATTCCAAAGAGCACCTTTCGGATTTCACTCGTCATTTTTTACAGAATTTGATTTCAAACTCCTTACCACACATTTGGGCCCCTAGAATGCCAGGGCAGTATAACTACCCCACAAGTGACCCCATTTTGGAAAGAAGAGACCCCAAGGTATTCGCTGATGGGCATAGTGAGTTCATGAAAATTTTTATTTTTTGTCACAAGTTAGTGGAATATGAGACTTTGTATGAAAAAAAAATAAAAAAAAAAAATCATCATTTTCCACTAACTTGTGACAAAAAATAAAAAATTCTAGGAACTTGCCATGCCCCTCACGGAATACCTTGGGGTGTCTTCTTTCCAAAATGGGGTCACTTGTGGGGTAGTTATACTGCCCTGGCATTTTCCAGGGGCCCTAATGTGTGGTAAGTAGGTAAATGACCTGTGAAATCCTAAAGGTACTCTTTGGAATATGGGCCCCTTTGCCCACCTAGGCTGCAAAAAAGTGTCACACATCTGGTATCGCCGTACTCAGGAGAAGGTGGGGAATGTGTTTTGGGGTGTCATTTTACATATACCCTTGCTGGGTGAGAGAAATATCTTGGCAAAAGACAACTTTTCCCATTTTTTTATACAAAGTTGGCATTTGACCAAGATATTTCTCTCACCCAGCATGGGTATATGTAAAATGACACCCCAAAACACATTCCCCACCTTCTCCTGAGTACGGCGATACCAGATGTGTGACACTTTTTTGCAGCCTAGATGCGCAAAGGTGCCCAAATTCCTTTTAGGAGGGCATTTTTAGACATTTGGATACCAGACTTCTTCTCACGCTTTGGGGCCCCTAGAATGCCAGGGCAGTATAAATACCCCACATGTGACCCCATTTTGGAAAGAAGACACCCCAAGGTATTCAATGAGGGGCATGGCGAGTTCATAGAAATTTTTTTTTTTTGGCACAAGTTAGCGGAAATTGATATTTTTAATTTTTTTCTCACAAAGTCTCCCGTTCCGCTAACTTGGGACAAAAATTTCAATCTTTCATGGACTCAATATGCCCCTCACGGAATACCTGGGGGTGTCTTCTTTCCGAAATGGGGTCACATGTGGGGTATTTATACTGCCCTGGCATTCTAGGGGCCCTAAAGCGTGAGAAGAAGTCTGGAATATAAATGTCTAAAAAATTTTACGCATTTGGTTTCCGTGAGGGGTATGGTGAGTTCATGTGAGATTTTATTTTTTGACACAAGTTAGTGGAATATGAGACTTTGTAAGAAAAAAATAAAAAAATTCCGCTAACTTGGGCCAAAAAAATGTCTGAATGGAGCCTTACAGAGGGGTGATCAATGACAGGGGGGGTGATCAATGACAGGGGTGTGATCAATGACAGGGGTGTGATCAATGACAGGGGGGTGATCAGGGAGTCTATATGGGGTGATAACCACAGTCATTGATCATCACGCCCGTGTAAGGCTTCATTCAGACGTCCGTATGCGTTTTGCGGATCCGATCCATCTATCAGTGGATCCGTAAAAATCATGCGGACGTCTGAATGGAGCTTTACAGGGGGGTAATCAATGACAGGGGGGTAATCAATGACAGGGGGGTGATCAGGGAGTCTACATGCGGTGATCACCACAGTCATTGATCATGCCCCTGTAAGGCTTCATTCAGACGTCCGTATGCGTTTTGCGGATCCGATCCATCTATCAGTGCATCCGTAAAAATCATGCGGACATCTGAATGGAGCTTTACAGGGGGGTAATCAATGACAGGGGGGTAATCAATGACAGGGGGGTGATCAGGGAGTCTATATGGGTTGATCACCACAGTCATTGATCACGCCCCTGTAAGGCTTCATTCAGACGTCCGGATGCGTTTTGCGGATCCGATCCATCTATCAGTGCATCCGTAAAAATCATGCGGACATCTGAATGGAGCTTTACAGGGGGGTGATCAGGGAGTCTATATGGGGTGATCACCACAGTCATTGATCATGCCCCTGTAAGGCTTCATTCAGACGTCCGGATGCGTTTTGCGGATCGGATCCATCTATCAGTGCATCCGTACAAATCATGCGGACATCTGAATGGAGCTTTACAGGGGGGTAATCAATGACAGGGGGGTAATCAATGACAGGGGGGTGATCAGGGAGTCTATATGGGTTGATCACCACAGTCATTGATCACGCCCCTGTAAGGCTTCATTCAGACGTCCGGATGCGTTTTGCGGATCGGATCCATCTATCAGTGCATCCGTAAAAATCATGCGGACATCTGAATGGAGCTTTACAGGGGGGTGATCAGGGAGTCTATATGGGGTGATCACCACAGTCATTGATCATGCCCCTGTAAGGCTTCATTCAGACGTCCGGATGCGTTTTGCGGATCGGATCCATCTATCAGTGCATCCGTAAAAATCATGCGGACATCTGAATGGAGCTTTACAGGGGGGTGATCAGGGAGTCTATATGGGGTGATCACCACAGTCATTGATCATGCCCCTGTAAGGCTTCATTCAGACGTCCGGATGCGTTTTGCGGATCGGATCCATCTATCAGTGCATCCGTAAAAATCATGCGGACATCTGAATGGAGCTTTACAGGGGGGTGATCAGGGAGTCTATATGGGGTGATCACCACAGTCATTGATCATGCCCCTGTAAGGCTTCATTCAGACGTCCCGGATGCGTTTTGCGGATCGGATCCATCTATCAGTGCATCCGTAAAAATCATGCGGACATCTGAATGGAGCTTTACAGGGGGGTGATCAGGGAGTCTATATGGGGTGATCACCACAGTCATTGATCATGCCCCTGTAAGGCTTCATTCAGACGTCCGGATGCGTTTTGCGGATCCGATCCATCTATCAGTGGATCCGTAAAAATCATGCGGACGTCTGAATGGAGCTTTACAGGGGGGTAATCAATGACAGGGGGGTAATCAATGACAGGGGGGTGATCAGGGAGTCTATATGGGGTGATCACCACAGTCATTCATCACGCCCCTGTAAGGCTTCATTCAGACGTCCGGATGCGTTTTGCGGATCCGATCCATCTATCAGTGGATCCGTAAAAATCATGCGGACATCTGAATGGAGCTTTACAGGGGGGTGATCAATGACAGGGGGGTAATCAATGACAGGGGGGTGATCAGGGAGTCTATATGGGGTGATCAGGGGTGATCAGGGGCTAATAAGGGGTTAATAAGTGACGGGGGGGGGTGTAGTGTAGTGTAGTGGTGCTTGGTGGTACTTTACTGAGCTACCTGTGTCCTCTGGTGGTCGATCCAAACAAAGGGGACCACCAGAGGACCAGGTAGCAGGTATATTAGACGCTGTTATCAAAACAGCGTCTAATATACCTGTTAGGGGTTAAAAAAAACACATCTCCAGCCTGCCAGCGAACGATCGCCGCTGGCAGGCTGGAGATCCACTCTCTTACCTTCCGTTCCTGTGAGCGCGCGCGCCTGTGTGCGCGCGTTCACAGGAAATCTCGGCCATCGCGAGATGACGCGTATATGCGTGACTGTGCGCAGCGCTGCCACCTCCGGAACGCGATCCTGCGTTAGGCGGTCCGGAGGTGGTTAAAGATATCCCATTTTGTGGCTGTATTTTTATTTTTGAGGACTTTGACCCAGTTAGTTAGGCCTATGGCCTCTCTTAGTTGGCTAAATTTAGCTTTTTTGAAGTTTGGTATTTTTGTTCCTCCCTGTAGAAACGCTCTTTTGAATGATAATTGGAAGGTTATTACTACACATAGCACTGCAAGATGGCTTCCCTCCAGTCACCATGCAGCATGAGCTGTGCACACAGTCCTGTAAGATGGCTTCCCTCCAGTCACCATGCAGCATGAGCTGTGCACACAGTACTGCAAGATGGCTTCCCTCCAGTCACCATGCAGCATGAGCTTTGCACATAGCACTGCAAGATGGCTTCCCTCCAGTCACTATGCAGCATGGAGCTGTGCACACAGTCCTGTAAGATGGCTTCCCTCCAGTCACAATGCAGCATGAGCTGTACACACAGTACTGCAAGATGGCTTCCCTCCAGTCACCATACAGCATGAGCTGTGCACACAGTCCTGTAAGATGGCTTCCCTCCAGTCACCATGCAGCATGAGCTGTGCACACAGTCCTGTAAGATGGCTTCCCTCCAGTCACCATGCAGCATGAGCTGTGCACACAGCACTGCAAGATGGCTTCCCTCCAGTCACCATGCAACATGAGCTGTGCACACAGTCCTGTAAGATGGCTTCCCTCCAGTCACCATGCAGCATGAGCTATGCACACAGTACTGCAAGATGGCTTCCCTCCAGTCACCATACAACATGAGCTATGCACACAGCACTGCAAGATGGCTTCCCTCCAGTCACCATATAGCATGAGCTGTGCACACAGTCCTGTAAGATGGCTTCCCTCCAGTCACCATACAGCATGAGCTGTGCACACAGTCCTGTAAGATGGCTTCCTCCAGTCACCATGCAGCATGAGTTGTGCACACAGTCCTGTAAGATGGCTTCCCTCCAGTCACCATGCAGCATGAGCTGTGCACACAGTCCTGTAAGATGGCTTCCCTCCAGTCACCATTGTTAGAGATGTGTGAATTTTATTCTATATTTTTTGTATCTCTAGGACTGTAACTGGTTAATCTTAAGATGTTACAAACTTCTTATCTCAAGAGCCTCCCCCATCCCCTTTCTGCTGTTAGTCGAGCTCTGTCTATGCAATGCTATGAGGAGAAGAAGAAGAGGGGCAGAGAACTGTGGGCAGCGTTTGTCTTCTATCTCCCCACAGATGCTTTGAAGAAGATGTGTGCACTGTGAAAGGATGCTAAGTCAATCCCTTGGGTGGATGAATATGATATGCACATATTACTGCCTATAGAAGAACGCCTCTTTGAAGTGTCATATATGACGTGTGCAGGATTATTGTTAGGATAGACGCCATTACAACATGGCGACGATAACCAGATGTTTACATTAGTTCACATTCCAAAGTAGTGCACAGTGCGCAGATGCTAGAGTGTTATCTTCTCTCTCTTATCTCTTCTTCCTTTTGAGCCAATGAAATAATGCCTGGGCCTCAGAAAGTACTGCCCTTTTCTGAAGATACATATACCGCTTACTTTCTGTATTAAAGTAGAGATTGCATTGACCATCTATGTGTCAGCGTCTAGTCTCTCAGCCACGCGTGGATATTAACCCCTGGGGGGGTACCTTCTTCCGGAGCACCAGAGTGTATCTTAAAGGCTTTAATTAAAAGCCACTTTGACAATTGGCACCCAACGTGGGGCCCCAAGGCGAAGGGAGCATCAACAGCCAACACACAAGAGGCCCCAGGACTTGACAAACGGCAGAGAGGAGATGGCCGGCTTTAATAGAACGGTAAGAATACTCTTACCCGCCTTTCTGCCATTTAGTTTGTCACTTCATGTTGGCTTAGTCTGCTGTGAGGTGGTACTTATGTAAGTATAGTAGTCGGCTAATATGCTGAAAGCCTGGGGTCCATAGAACCATAATCTGAATTGATAGATCACTCTGGTGTGTGTATATGTGTTTATGTGTGTCAGTATGGTCCGAGGAGTGAATTGAGCATGGACAGTAAGACCACAGACAAAGGGAGGGGACAGTAACCTCCTGGTTTGCAAGGGGGCGCTGTAGCGCCGAGGTGTGGGACAAAGTAAACTCCGGCTGACCTGGCAGGGAGACGTGTGGAGCCGCCTTACCCCCCAAGAGGGGGAAGACTGCGGAGATATTCTCCACCTGACCTGACCCCAGGAAGATGCGTGCAGAGCCGCCTGACCCCCGGTGAGGGGAAGACGTGAGGGGAGTCCCAGCTGACTAGTCAGACATGATAGTCAGATTTGAGTCAACCAGAGGGGAGGGTGAATCCTTTGTCTGTGGAGGAAAGGGTTAAAGGTGCCTCTTTACTCCTCTGTTTTGTGTGCGTCAGTCTGAAATACTGCTGTTGAAATGGGTCAGTCCCAGTATTATGAAGAAGGAGAAAATACAGCCCCTAGCTAGTAGCGAAGGAAGAGGGAGATTATAGGATGTGATATTAATGGAGAATTGAAAGTTAAAATGTAAAAAAGAATGTTAAAGAGAAAGTGTGGCCCCGGACAGCAGGTCGCCCGGCTGGCAACAGGGATGAAAATCTGTAAGAATCTGTGAAGTTAGAGCTTACAGACTGTGGACATCAGAACTCCTGTGATGTTGAGGGGGGTGTTCTAATGAGTGAGAAAACAGAGCAGTGTCAGGATGTTAATTGATGGCACTAGCAAGAAAGAATATGCCCCAGTGTCTGCAATCAGAAAGGCGCTTGTGTTAAATGTTCAGAAATGAACTGGTTAAGTTTTGTTACCCTAATGATATGTGTGTGTTTAAATAGGGAAGATCCTAGCACTAGCATTAGAGATTATAGCAGTAAAAGATGGTCAGTTAATGGATAAGTATTGTACCTAGTGTGAGAAGACGCAGTATTGTCTGGTGCAGTATCTGTAAAAGTTTGGGGAATATTTAAGATGGTTGAACGTTCTGTGATGGACTGATTCACTTCCCTGCCTTAACAGAAACCTTCCTGAGATAAGAGAAGCAGGCGAAGAAAAAAGGGCGGAGGGAATCATGCAGAGTAAGTGTTGTTATATGTGTAATAACATTTTACAAGACGAAGATTTAATAGTTTTCTTTCTTCTTTCCCAAGCGGTGTAATGTGGGAATCCAGCTTTTAACAAAATTACTATATGATTATAACATGTATATTGTCTCATTTTAAGATTTGATTAATCACAGAGTGAAGACCAGAAGACATTGGAAAACACAGCACAACAGCGACATAGACCATCAGCAATTCTGGGTGTGGTGTGGCTATCTGTTTCCAGGAGAGCTGTGTTTGTCTGTGCTGCAAGTTTTGGGATGAAACAAAGTAAACTATGTGGCTGGGTTGGAAGACATAAATGATTCAGTGGAATGTGAATGGGTGTGGCTTTGAGTTGTAGTTGAGGCGAATATGTGTGAAGACTGTTGGATGTTTTTAGCAGAGCTGTGTATGCAATTCATATTTTATGTATAAGGGCGTGGTTATGAGCTGTTTGTGAAAATGAGTACATGAAAATGTGAATGCGTATGGAGTACAATATTTGTTTTTAAATAATATGCACATTGAGGATTTTATTTTATTTTCCTTAGAAGATTTTTGGTTTTTATTGGTGCCAACAGTGTTGATTGAGCTGTACATTTTTTTTTTAATTGAAGTCAATTAAAGTTTCTTATGGGCCCTTTATGTGTTCATGTCTGTATTGTCAGATCTGTTTGTTTCAATGTTTGAAGTTACGTGTTACATGTTAAGTGTTGTGCTAAACATCAGAGCTCTGTTCTAATGGACAGACAGCTGGGACACTACTGATGGACAAAAGGAGGACCACAGCGTCCAACTGAAAGGGGTGGACTTAGATGACTCAGAGCGGAGGGAGGAGGATAGGGGTGGACGTTACAGACAACGACAGCCCTTGTGCCCATCCCCTAGTTATAAGACACTCCCATGGAAGATGAGAAGTCCTGTTTTCCAGTCTATTAATTCCGCGATAGGAAAAGTTGGATACTTCTGTAAGCCAAAATGCGGAGTAACATCAAGCAGCATTGGGAGGTTCAGTGGTGCCAACCATAGATAGTGTTCCTTTGGCATTGCTTCAGCCCTGATGTCAAACGCCTCATTGAAGTGAGGCAAAAGTAAGTCTGCCAACTTATAATGGTCCTGGGAGATGGGCCTGCAGAGTGTGTGGGACCCAGATCCCAGAAGAGAGAGTGTTGTGATGTGTGTGGTACTACTCGTCCACACCGTTGACCATGCCCGGATCACTGTCCGTCCCCACAGACACCCATGTTTTTTTGTCATAAGGAAAACACAAAGACAGGGAGGTTGGGGGAGTTAGATCAAGATTAGGAAACAGGAAATCCAGTATCGGCTCTACTTTTAAACATTTTTAGCAGATTCAGTCTGGCCCAATGATATCCCTCACTCTGGGTGATAAAGAAGTAATCCCGTTTTTGATTGATACTGGAGCAGCCAAGACAGTTGTGCACAGCAAACATGGCCTCCCCTGATTTACTCTCCAAGGACACCAGTCTTTGGGTAGAAGTGCATGGGAAAGTAGTACACTCCCCTTTCAACAGAAACCATCCATATTAGATTTGCCCGTTTGCTGGTCAGTGGTAACGCCACTTGTTGCCTCCTGGGTGCAGATTTGCTTGCAAAAGTACATGCTGGTATCTCATATCACGAGGACGGCACTGTGAAGCTTACAGGTGCCCTCAATGACCAGGAACTTTGTTTGTTGGCCATTAGTGATAAAATTCCCTGGTCCATGTTTGTATCAGTACTCCCAGAAGCTAAGAAAAGCAAAACCACTCACCATTGGATGGTACATGACCTACATGCCGTTAATGAAGCAACAGTTTTTAACACCCACATCATGCCCAATACACACACCTTGTTGGCTCAGGTTCCCATTACCTCTACTCACTCCACTGTGATTGATTTGTCCTTTAGTCCCTACCGCCTCACAGATGAGGTGGTAGATAGAGTTGAGCGAACACCTGGATGTTCGGATTCGAGAAGTTCGGCCGAACTTCCCGGAAATGTTCGGGTTCGGGATCCGAACCCGATCCGAACTTCGTCCCGAACCCGAACCCCATTGAAGTCCATGGGGACCCGAACTTTTGGGCACTAAAAAGGCAGTAAAACAGCCCAGGAAAGAGCTAGAGGGCTGCAAAAGGCAGCAACATGTAGGTAAATCCCCTGCAAACAAATGTGGATAGGGAAATGAATTAAAATTAAAATTAAAAAAATTAAAATTAACCAATATCAATTGGACAGAGGTCCCATAGCAGAGAATCTGGCTTCACGTCAGCAGAGAATCAGTCTCTTCATGCCATAGCAAAGAATCTGGCTTCATGTCAGCAGAGAATCAGTCTCTTCATGCCATAGCAGAGAATCTGGCTTCATGTCAGCGCAGAATCAGTCTTCATGTCATAGCAGAGAATCAGGCTTCACGTCACCCACCACTGGAACAGGCCACTGTCACACATTTAGGCCCCGGCACCCAGGCAGAGGAGAGAGGTCCCGTAACAGAGAATCTGGCCTTATGTCAGCGCAGAATCAGTCTTCATGTCATAGCAGAGAATCAGGCTTCACGTCACCCACCACTGGAACAGGCCACTGTCACACATTTAGGCCCAGGCACCCAGGCAGAGGAGAGAGGTCCCGTAACAGAGAATCTGGCCTTATGTCAGCACAGAATCTGTATTCATGTCATAGCAGAGAATCAGGCTTCACGTCACCCACCACTGGAACAGGCCACTGTCACACATTTAGGCCCCGGCACCCAGGCAGAGGAGAGAGGTCTCGTAACAGAGAATCTGGCCTTATGTCAGCGCAGAATCTGTATTCATGTCATAGCAGAGAATCAAGCTTCACGTCACCCACCACTGGAACAGGCCACTGTCACACATTTAGGCCCCGGCACCCAGACAGAGGAGAGCGGTCCCGTAACAGAGAATCTGGCCTTATGTCAGCGCAGAATCAGTCTTCATGTCATAGCAGAGAATCAAGCTTCACGTCACCCACCACTGGAACAGGCCACTGTCACA
>NW_024400885.1:0-17483 GCF_905171765.1 Bufo bufo
GGATGAGGACTGTGTTTCCCAAGGATCATTTTCTACTGGGAAATACAGGGCACAGTATAATACACTAGAATCTATATAATATAAAGATATTATCCCTACCCCCGAATGATAATACAATTAGGTGATCATTTATTATATAGAAATAAGTCTATGTTACGTGGATTTCTGACACAGATTGTGGCGCAAAGGTCCTTGGTACCACAATCTGCATATTTTTCCCACTCATGCCAGGTCTAAAAATGGATAGCATGGGCAGGGAAAGGGATTTAGTTATGGCTATCCAGATATTGGATACCACCGCCATACATTGATCGGATAACACCTCTGCACAGTGACCGGATAACACCGCAATACCGTGAGCGGATAAAAGAGTATAAGAGGGCACAGTACAGGGAATGACTAGGGGCACTGCACAGGGTGTGGTAAGATGGCACAATGCAGGGTATAAATGGGGCACAGTACAGGGTGGGGGGCACAGTCACATAACCCTGTGACATTAGAAGGTCCTTATGGTGAATGTGAATCATACGCCACCATAATGAGAGGCAGAGGAGTGAGACAAGCATGGGTGTAGGATCCCCCAAAAATCTGGGGGGGATAGCATTTTTGCTCGCCGGGTATAAACTTACAGTTCTGAAGACTCAGGGGTGCTGGCTTGGCCGGGCAGAAGGAGTGTGGGAGACTGTGAGGCCTTTTTCTCCAAGCTGCTCCAGATCAGTGCTCTGGGCTGGAAGTGGGCATAATAAGAAAAAAATATTTTTCATTACACCTCAGGTCAGACCCCCAATGTTAATCAGACCTCAGCTAACAGCCCCAATAAGATCCCCAATGTTAACCCTTTCCCGACTGCAATCTGTATATATACGTGATAGCTGCACATGCCCCGTGCAGCTATCACGTCTATAAACGTCAAGACAGTTCTTTAATCCAAGCGCTGCAAAGCGCTTGGATTAAAGGTCTGCCCCCGCACTGCTGCTGTCACGGACAGCATACAGTTCAGTAATGCCGGCAAGGGACCAATCAGAGTGGCCCCTTGCCGACAATCGATCCGATTGGTTAGTCTGTGCAGACTAACCAATCGGATCGCGGCAGTGGAAAAAATGCCGGTTTCAGGCTCTGATCTGCGCTCTGCAGATCACAGCCTGAAATCAGGTAGTGTCTCTGTGGCCCCCAATCTGTGCCCCTTTCCTGTGCCCCCCGATCTGTGCTCCTCCAACACCCCCCTGTGCGCGCCTGCCCCTGATGAAGTAGTTTCCCCGTCCATATTTATGTAGTCCCTCCCTGATGCGGTCCGCCCCATGCTGTCTCCCCGCCCCTCCTGCCCCAGCCTCCCTCACCCTCAAGGTTAGCCGCCGTACCCCAATACAACCCCCCCCCCCATTCCAGCGCTGCCCCCGATCCTGTGCCCCCGCTGTGTGTGATGGCGGCGGCTCCATTCCTGAGCCGCCGCCATCAGCAGCGAGTGTCAGCTCTATGCTGACACTCTGCTGTAACCCCATAGATGCTGCGGTTGCAGCATCCATGGGGTTAATAGAGGGAGGGAGCTCCCTCTCTGAACCATCGGGGCTGCAGCGCTGATAGCAGCGCCCGATGGTTGCCATGGCAACCGGACGCTTTGCAAAGGCGTCCGGTTGCCATGGCAAAGGCATCTGGTGCTGCCACCTACAGGGCATCTAATAGTATTATACTTTGCAATGCAAGAGCATTGCAAAGTATAGTACAGCCATCAGCCCCATTGGATCTTCATGATCCAAGAGGGACTTGATAAAAAAGGAAAGTGAAAATAATAAAAATGAAAAATAAATAAATAAAAATGTAAATTAAAAAAAGAAATTGCCTTTTCCTATAAAAAAAATAAATAAATAAAATACACAAATTAGGTGTCACCGCGTCCGTAACGACCGTCTCTATAAATATATCACATGATAGACCCAGTCCGATAAACACTATTAAAAAAAAAAAAAAAAAACTGTGCCAAAAAAAGCTATTTTTGTCACCTTACATCACAAATAGTGCAACAGCAAGCGATAAAAAAGGCTTATGACCCCCAAAATAGTACCAATTAAACCGTCACCTCATCCCGCAAAACATGATACCCTATTTAAGACAATCGCCCAAAAAATATAAAAGCTATGGCTCTCAGACTATGGAGACACTAAAACATAATTTTTTTGGTTTCAGAAATGCTATTATTGTGTAAAACTTAAATAAATAAGAAAAAGTATACATATTAGGTATTGCCACGTCCGTAACGATCTTCTCTATAAAACTATCACATGACCTAACTCCTCAGATGAACGCTGTAAAAATAAATAAATGAAAGCTGTTCCAAAACAGCCAATTTTTTGGTCACCTTGCCATATAAAGTGTAATAATGAATGATCAAAAAATCCTATGTACCCAAAAATGGTACCAATTAAAACCTCAACACTTTCTGCAAAAAACGAGGCCTTGCACAAGACGATCGGCAGAAAAATAAAAAACATATGGCGTTCAGAAAACCAATCCAGCAAAATCTGCCTTCCAAAAACCGTATGGCATTCCTTTCCTTCTGCGCCCTGCCGTGTGCCCGTACAGCAGTTTACGACCACATGTGGGGTGTTTCTGTAAACCGCGGAATCAGGGTAATAAATATTGAGTTTTGTTTGGCTGTTAACCCTCAATGTGTTAAATAAAAAAATGCAATAAAATGGAAAATCTGCCAAAAATGTGAAATTTAGAAATTTCATCTCCATTTTCCTTTAATTCTTGTGGAACACCTAAAGGGTTAAAAAAGGTTGTAAAATCAGTTTTGAGTAACTTGAGGGGTGTAGTTTTTGCAATGGGGTCATTTATGGGGGTATCCACTATGTAGGCCCCACAAAGTGACTTCAGACCTGAACTGGTCCTTATAAAGTGGGTTTTGGAAATTTTCTTAAAAATTTTAAGAATTGCTTCTAAACTTCTAAGCCTTCTAACGTCCTAAAAAAATAAAATGACATTTCCAAAATGATGCCAACATAAAGTAGACATATGGGAAATGTTAAGTAATAAATATTTTATTAGATATGACTTTCTGTTTTAGAAGCAGAGAAATTGAAATTTGTAAAATTGTGAATTTTTCAAAATTTTGGGTACATTTTGGATTTTTTCATAAATAAAGGTGAAATATATTGACTCAAATATATGACTATCATGAAGTACAATATGTCACGAGAAAACAATCTCAGAATGGTTTGGATAAGTAAAAGTGTTCCAAAGCTATTACCACATAAAGTGACGCATGTCAGATTTGTAAATTTTGACCTGGACATTAGGGCATCAATGACCCTTGGTCACGAAAGGGTTAATAAGACCTCAGATCACACCTCAGCTCAGACCCCAATATGAATGACCCCCAATCAGACCTCAGATAAGAGCCCCATGCCTCACAGCAGCCCCCAGTGCCTCTCCAGCAGCCCCCCAGCGCCTCTCATCAGCCAGTAATAACAGCCCCCCCTCAATCATGTGCCAGTAATAACAGGGCCCCCCAATCATGTGCCAGTAATAACAGCCCCCCCCAATCATGTGCCAGTAATAACAGCCCCCCCCAATCATGTGCCAGTAATAACAGCCCCCCCCCCCCAATCATGTGCCAGCAATAACAGGGCCCCCCCCCCATTATGTGCCAGTAATAACAGGGGCCCCCCCAATCATGTGCCAGCAATAACAGGGCCCCCCCATTATGTGCCAGTAATAACCAGGCCCCCCCCATTATGTGCCAGTAATAACCAGGCTCCCCATTATGTGCTAGTAATAACCAGGCCCCCCCATTATGTGCCAGTAATAACCAGACCCCCCCATTATGTGCCAGTAATAACCAGGCCCCCCCATTATGTGCCAGTAATAACCAGGCCCCCCCATTATGTGCCAGTAATAACCAGGCCCCCCATTATGTGCCAGTAATAACCAGGCCCCCCCATTATGTGCCAGTAATAACCAGGCCCCCCCATTATGTGCCAGTAATAACCAGGCCCCCCCATTATGTGCCAGTAATAACAGCCCCCCCAATCATGTGCCAGTAATAGGGCCCCCCCATTATGTGCAAGTAAAAAAATAATTAACACTTATACTTACCTCTTTGGAGCGATGCGATGCAGGACTCTTCCGGCCTGTGTCCCGACTCCAGCGCTGTACGGCTCAGGCAGCGCGATGACGTCATCGCGCCGCCTGCGCCGTCCTCTGATAGGCTGCCGGCCTAGTAGTGCCGGCAGCCTATCAGAGGAACAGGAAAGGGACACACCTCCCTGCCCTGCTCCTCCGCACAGCCTTCTGTTTGTATCGCTGTCCTGAGGACGGCGATACAAACAGTCAGATCACTATGGAGATGAGCGCTTCGCTTCCACAATGGAAGCGCTCATCTCAGTGCCTGCCCCGCCGCCGCCGGACACACTGCCGTTGGGGGGGATTTGACCAAACCTGTCCCCCCCGCATTATTTCCTGGGGGGGATCTGTCCCCCCCATCCCCCCGCTTCCTACACCCATGGAGACAAGGGTGTGATTATGTGGCTAGAGATAAAAAATTTAACTGTCGGCCAGTACAGGCCCCAAAAATTAGGCAATAGGCATTCACCTGACAGCAAAGAACTTTGGATTCTGTGGCTGGAGGTACATTAGGCGGTCACAGGATAAAAATGTGTAGTTTCCCACTAGATAAAGGTGGGCACTGCACAAAAGGGGTTAATGTGTCTTTATTACCTGTAATGTTATGTGTATGCATTTCCCTGTGTTAGCTGGGTGTCAGGCCTGTCAGGGTGTAGTTTAGCCTCCCAGGCGTTAGAGGGAGCTAGAGAGCCCTAGATATATATAGGTAGGCCCAGACAGGGGAGTGGTAGTTCATTCCAGGGGACTAGAGGAGTTACTTCGTCCACCTGAAGCTCCTGAGGCTAGGATTAGCTCAGTAGAGACACCCCAGTTGCAGGACAGCACCTCCTGGGAGAAACCCGCAGTCCTGCCTCATCCAAGCAAAGATAAGTAACACTGATGGGCAGATGCTTTAGAAAGAAAAGCAAGGATTTAATATGGGAGGAAGATATATATATATATACCAATGATATAAGCCACCATTTAGGCATCCGGGCCTTGGGATTGAAACCAGACAGGAGTTCTAGAAAAGGACAGTGTACGCTATTTCTGAGGAAAGGTACAACCTGATTCTGAGTGCATTGTGGATTTACCCTCTGAGTATCTTGCATAATTACTACCTGCCATCGTGTGGAATAAAGCCTGCTTGTAAAGCTGTGATCTAAAGGACTGTGTTAACATCTGTATGTACAAAGTTGGACTGTTCAGTAAAGCAACGTTTGGTTCACTATACCATCTGTGTACCTCAGTTATTCCAACTATAAATCGGTGTGCCACCGTTACAGGCACTGGCGTCACGAATCCAACAGGGACCTTGCCCCAGGCACTAAAAATACCTGTAACATCCAGGGCACCTCATCCACCATCAGGCCTGGTCCCTATATACAGAGTGTGCCCCAGAGGAACTGTGTCTACCTCTCCTTCACTGCCGCATGCCTGCCCAGGGTTCTCCAATACAGTGAGCAACCCTCGATTGCCTATAACCGTGACCTCGCTTCGCTATACCCTGCAGGTCTGGTGTGCTGCAAATGTAACTGTCGGCCAGTACAGGCCCCAAAAATTAGCCAATAGGCATTCACCTGACAGCACAGAACTTTATATTCTGTGGCTGGAGGTACATTAGGCGGTCACAGGTTAAAAATGTAACTGTTGGCCAGTAGAGGCCCCAAAAATTAGCCAATAGGCATTCACCTGACAGCAAAGAACTTTGGATTCTGTGGCTAGAGGTACATTAGGCGGTCACAGGTTAAAAATGTAACTGTCGGCCAGTACAGGCCCCAAAAATTAGCCAATAGGCATTCACCTGACAGCAAAGAACTTTGGATTCTGTGGCTGGAGGTACATTAGGCGTTCACAGGATAAAAATTTAACTGTTGGCCAGTACAGGCCCCAAAAATTAGCCAATAGGCATTTACCTGAAAGCAAAAAACTTTAGATTTTGTGGCTGGAGGTAAATTAGGCGGTCACAGGATAAAAATGTAACTGTCAGCCAGTACAGGCCCCAAAAATTAGGCATTCAACAGACAGAAAAGGCATTTTATGCAGCTGTATTTACCTAAGACAGGGACCATGATTTGCTCTGGGTGGTGGCGGATATTTGTGGGCTGTCATAAGGAAATTCAATCAAACGTGGTCGACTCCTCACATGTGTTGAATTCCTCTGAGATCCATGCCTCATTAATTTTTAGAAATGTGAGGTAGTCCACACTGTCGTGAGCTAGGCGAGTGCGCTTATCGGTCACGATTTCCCCTGCTGCGCTGAACGTCCTTTCGGACAGGACACTGGACTGGCAAGCCAACAGTTCCATGGCAAATTGTGCCAGCTCTGGCCACAGGTCAAGCCTGCACACCCAGTAGTCCAGGGGTTCATCGCTTTTCAGAGCATCCACATCGGCCGTTAACCCGATGTAGTCGGACACCTGTCGGTCTAGGCGTTACCTGACGCTGGATTCGGAGGACGGCTGTCGATAGGTTGGCTGCAAGAATGATCTCATATCCGAAGTCACCAACACATCTTTAAACCGCCTTCTTCTTGCATGCGCTGTTGGATTGGTACCTGCAACTGTTTCTCTGTAAGTGGAAATTCCTCTGCCAGCACCCGCAAAAGCAGAATGCAGCATTTCTCGAAGCAAGGCCTGGAAGTGCTGCATTCTGACAGCCCTCTGTGATGGTGGTAACATTTCCACCATTTTGTGTTTGTACCGGGGGTCTAAGTTTGTTGCCAGCTAGTACAGGTCTTTGCCCTTTATGCTTTTTATACGGGGGTCCCTCTTCAAATACTGGAGCATGAAGGCCCCCATTTGCACTAAACTGGAAGAGGTGTAGTGGCCTGGCTCCTGCTCATCATCCAGGATAATGTCGTCCTCGTTCTCCTGCCCCCAGCCACGGACAACACCAGGGATCCCAGAAAAGTTTAAAGCATGCTCTTCTTGCTCCTCCTCCTCCCCGTCACCACCCTCCTTTGATTCCTCTTCAGACTCCTGTTGTTGACTTGTCTCAGATGGAGTAGCCCCCCCTGGGAATTCATCCAGCATTGCGACTTCCTCATCTTCCTGCTCCTGCTCCTCGACGGCTTGATCAATGACACAACGCAATGCACGCTCCAGAAAGAAGGCGTAAGGTACGATGTCACTGATGGTGCCCTGGCTGCGACTGACCAGTTTTGTGATCTCATCAAATATATATATATATATATATATATATATACCAAGGATATAAGCCACCATTTAGGCATCCGGGCCTTGGGATTGAAACCAGACAGGAGTTCTAGAAAAGGACAGTGTACGCTATTTCTGAGGAAAGGTACAACCTGATTCTGAGTGCATTGTGGATTTACCCTCTGAGTATCTTGCATAATTACTACCTGCCATCGTGTGGAATAAAGCCTGCTTGTAAAGCTGTGATCTAAAGGACTGTGTTAACATCTGTATGTACAAAGTTGGACTGTTCAGTAAAGCAACGTTTGGTTCACTATACCATCTATGTACCTCAGTTATTCCAACTATAAATCGGTGTGCCACCGTTACAGGCACTGGCGTCACGAATCCAACAGGGACCTTGCCCCAGGCACTAAAAATACCTGTAACATCCAGGGCACCTCATCCACCATCAGGCCTGGTCCCTATATACAGAGTGTGCCCCAGAGGAACTGTGTCTACCTCTCCTTCACTGCTGCATGCCTGCCCAGGGTTCTCCAATACAGTGAGCAACCCTCGATTGCCTATAACCGTGACCTCGCTTCGCTATACCCTGCAGGTCTGGCGTGCTGCATAAATTAGCGTCACAAACAGGATTTACGGAACATTCCTGCGCCATTGCGGATATACAACTGTGTGCTAAAAACTGCCTTAAAGTGACCAAGCCCCAATTGTTTTATTCAAAATTGCTGGGCCAAAGAACTGAAAAATTAGTGGTGTGAAGATAGTGTTTTCTGGACTGTTTGCTGCTTATTTGAGCCACCGCTTGCTGTCAGTGAATAGACAGCCATTTTGCCACTTAAACCTGAGGTGGATTGCAAGTGCGCCCGGTGAACTGTTTGGCGCAAAAAAGAGGACTTTGGCGCGAAAAGAACCAGGCGGAGCCATCACCCAGCCGGCGAGGAGGAAGAACGCCGCCCTGTCTGGAGGAAAAGTTGCCGCCTACCTGAGTCCCGGAGCTACGAGAGGCCGCGCCCACCTGCTGACGCTGTACGCAGGACGTCTGACGCCCGTAGCCACGCATCTCGCGAGACTTGGAGCGAGCACCACCGGAGTGAGTACCGACTTAAAACTGTTGCCGGCTCTTCTGTTTACCTTACCGGAACATTCCCGACCCCTGCCAGGGCACCGGAGGGAGCCCCGTTAGTAACAAAAGACTTTTCTGTGAAAAAAAAAGTTATCATTGCCGCTCCGGTCCGCTCCGCTACATTTAAAGGCCCATACCCACCTAGCAACACCATGTCTACACCGGAGGAAATCGGACAGGTGGCCCCAGTCGTGCCTTCTGGAGTATCCCCAGCCGACCCTAGGGCCCGCCAAGTCTGATGCCGCTAACTATGCCGTATTATTTTGGGGCCCCCTGGTTCCCACGTTATTCAGGGGAGGCCCACAAGTTAAAGGAATTTAGGGAGCAGATACTGGCCTTGTTCCGGCTTTATCCCATAAATGCTGAACAGCAAATGGAGATCCTCCTAGCTCAGTTAGAAGGGGCCGCCCGCAGGGAAGTCATGTCGTGGCCCCGCTCTGAGAAAAGTAGCCTGGAACAGATTTTTGATCGCTTGGGCACCACATTTGAGGCCAGAACGGTGTCAGAAGTTAAAATGCGTTTCTTCAGCAGAAAGCAGCAGCCTGGAGAGTCGCTCCGCGATTTTGCCCTGTCCTTACAAGAGACACTGAGAGCTGTAGTCCAAGTGGATCCTAAAGAAGCCGAGGACCAGGACCGGACTCTTAGAGAGCAATTTGTTGCAGGCGTAAGTAATGAGCATTTAAAGGGCCAGCTACGCATGTTGTCAGCTCAACACCCCCACTGTGCATTTCTGGACTTTAAGGAATTGGCCATCAGTATATTAGGCCAGAACCCTGCTCCAGGGCCAGCAGCCTCCTATGAACCCCAGGCTTGTCAGCCAAAGACTGTTAATGTGGGGTCTGCAGGGGTCAGTCAGGCCACCCAAGCTCCAGTCACAGATGTAGTGGCAGCCCTCATGGAGCAAGTGAACCATCTTACTCTAAGTCTAGAGAAGGTGTGCAAGAAGATAGAGGAATGGGAGAGACCATTGTTACTAGAAGATGAAGGTCCTTTTCCTCCCAGGCTCCCACCTGCATATGGAGACGTATACCCAAAAGAGACTGATGGGCGACCAAGGTATCGGCCCAGAAGTAGAAAACAGCCTGTCTGCCACCACTGCAAGAAATATGGACATACTGAATCAATGTGCTGGCAGTTAAACGGGCAACCCCTGAGGCAGAGGACCGCCCCTCGGGAGGTAGAACAGTAGGTCAAAAGGATCCAAGCTGGATGCCTAAGTATGTAGGATCCCGTCCAAAAATGAATATATGCATCAACGGGTTACCCTTTGAAGCCCTCTTGGACACTGGGTCACAGGTCACCACCATTCAACGGCCTGCCTTTGACAGGTTCTGGGATCCAAGTCTTCTCACCCAGCCACCAGAGTCCTGGCTAGATATCATTGCCAGCAACGGTAAGCCAGTGAAAGTGCATGGGTATTGGGAACCTACCCTTCAAGTGGGAGAAGCCACCCTGCCACAGCAAGGCGTGATTGTGGTACAAGCAGGAGATAAAGGAGGACATCCTGTGATCTTAGGGACTAACGTTCTGAAAAATTGTTACTCTGAAGTGCTTGACGCATTAAATCAAACTATATCTTCAGCCTCACCTGCTTCCAGAAGAGTTATCCAAAAGACTATTAGTGTGCTGTGTGCTCAACAAAAGTTTGCCAATCAGAAAGGAGAAATTTGCACTGTCCGGATCCGGGATAACCGACCGGTAATTCTGCCTCCAAACTCCCAGATCATCCTGTGGTGCCGTGCGGTGTTAGGGATCCAGGGCCAGGACTATCAAGCCCTAGTGGAACCTATTCCCTTTGAAAATCATCCCTTCGTACGGACAGCCAAGAGCATGGTGACTGTGTCTCAAGGTAAAGTGCCTGTCCGTTTAATCAACTTTGGTGATCATCCCGTGACTCTCCTTAAACACTGCCCCGTTGCTCAGCTTTTCCAGGTGTCTTTCCAGGATGTAATCCGTCTGCCTGCCACGGAGGCGTTCCAGACCACACAGAGCAGCAGCACCCTTTCAACATCCTGGTGGGAAGAACTACATGTGGGGGACGAATCCACTCCAAAGGAGCAGATAGAGGGAGTCCTGAAGCTGGTGAAGGAGCACCACCAGGCTTTTAGCAAGCACTCCACGGACTACGGAGAGGTCAGTGTAATCAAACGCACCATACCCACTGGCTCTCATCCTCCTATTAAGGAGAGGCACAGACCCATACCACCTACTACCTATCAGTCTGTGAAAGAGATGATAAAAGAGATGAAAGACTCTAATATAATTCGGGACAGCCATAGTCCCTGGGCTGCGCCTCTAGTTCTTGTCCGAAAAAAAGATGGCAGCATAAGGTTCTGCGTGGATTACAGAAAAATTAATCAAATCACCCACAAAGATGCATATCCACTGCCACGCATTGAAGAGTCCTTGACTGCCCTGGGGTCATCAGCCTATTTCTCCACCTTGGACTTAACCAGTGGGTACTGGCAAGTACCCATGGCCCCAGAAGATCGAGAAAAGACTGCTTTCACTACACCTATGGGCCTGTTTGAATTCAATTATATGCCGTTTGGACTGTGTAACGCTCCAGGAACGTTCCAGAGGCTGATGGAACGTTGTTTAGGCCATAGGAATTTTGAGACTGTATTCTTATATCTAGATGACGTCATTGTATACTCCAAGACGTATGAGGACCATTTAAAGCACCTGGGTGAGGTGTTTCAAGTTCTTGCTAAATATGGCCTCAAGATCAAACCATCCAAGTGCCACCTGCTGAAACCAGCGGTCAGATACCTTGGGCACATTGTCAGTGCCGAAGGAATACAGCCTGATCCTGATAAACTTGCTGCTGTCCGCAACTGGTCTACTCCAGCGACCGTGAAAGAGGTGAGAAGCTTTCTCAGTTTTGCAGGGTACTACAGGCGTTTCATCCCGCACTTCGCACAAATTGCGGATCCCATCCAGGAACTGTTGAGGGGGCATCCAAAGAAGAGCCTGAAAACCCCTATTCCTGTTGAATGGAACCAAGAACGAGAAATTGCCTTTCAACTCCTAAAGAAGAAGTTGACTGAACCCCCTGTTCTGGGTTACCCAGATTATCAGAAGCCATTCCTCCTCTACACGGATGCCAGTAAAAGAGGCCTGGGGGCCGTGTTGGCTCAAGTGCAAGACAACAAAGAAAGGGTAATTGCCTACGCCAGCAGATCCCTGAAGGGAGCTGAAAAGAATGACCAGAATTACAGTTCTTTCAAGCTGGAGTTTCTTGCCTTAGTGTGGGCTGTGACTGAAAAGTTCAAAGACTATCTCGCTGCCACACCGTTTGTTGCCTTCACGGACAATAATCTCCTGGCGCATCTGAACACGGCCAAGTTAGGGGCACTGGAGCAAAGATGGGCCTCCCGCCTTGCCAACTATGACTTTACTGTGAAGTACCGGGCAGGCCGCTCCAATGATAATGCTGATGCCCTGTCGCGACTTCCCACTACAGAGGCCCCAGATGAGCTAAAAGATGCCTGGGAAGAAGTGGAAATGCCTGCGTTCTACAATAAATTCGCCCAGCAGGATAATATCCGTACTGAAAATCTCCCTGCTGCTGATCCTCCCTCATCCGATGATCCTGAGTCCAGAGGCGATCAAGAAAGATGGATTAAGCTCCAGTCCGAAAGTAGAGTCCTCGGTGAACTGCTCGACTTCCTTACCAGTGGGAAAATCCCTGAGAGAATCCGCAGGAAGAGTGCAGACCCAGAACTAGTAAGACTGTGGAGACATCGCCACCAATTATTCCTTCAAAGAGGTCTGTTGCTCAGAAGGAGTCTGGATCCAGTGTCCTGTGATAGAGTTTACCAAATTCTCCTGCCACGTCGGGATGCCAGCCTGGTACTGGACATGTACCACAACCAGTCCGGACACTTCGGGGTGCAAAAGACTGAGGCTACCATACGGAGGAGATTCTATTGGATTGGGATGAGAGAGGATATCGAAAAATGGTGCCGAGAATGCACTGCCTGTGCTGTGGGGCGGACTGAACGCCATGACCAGAGGGCGCCTCTCCACCCTATTGTAAGTACAGCTCCTCTAGAACTGGTTGAGATTGATCATGTGAAGTTGGAGCCGAGTCGCTCTGGGTATACTTATGCCATGACTATAATTGATCACTTCACCAAGTTTGTCGTAGCAGTGCCTGTGAAAGACCTGACAGCCAAGACCACAGCGGAGGCGTTCTGGAAGCATTTCCTGTTGCCCTACGGCTGCCCAGAGAGGATCCTCACGGACCAAGGGTCTGCGTTTGAGTCACAGCTGTTCCAGGAGATGTGTCTGCTGCACAACTGCCAGAAAGTCCGGACCACCGCCTATTATCCGCAAGGTAACGGACTCTGTGAAAAAATGAATAAGACTCTCATTGAAATGTTGAGAGCAGTACCCCCTGAGACGAGGGGTGATTGGCCTGCTCTGTTGCCGCAGCTCATGTACACTTACAACAACACCATCCATTGTTCCACCGGTTACACCCCGTTCTATTTGATGTTTGTCCGACAAGGGAGATTGCCTGCGGATCACTCCCTGGGTGTCCAGGTACCGGATGTGATCAACCCACTGCCCAGGACCGATTGGGTGGTGGAGCATCAAAGGCGTCTCCTCAATGCTAAGGAGATTGTCCAAGAACGGATGGAGATTGTTCGTGAAAGGCAGCAGAAGGACTATGACCAGACTTCCCATGCGGGACCCCTGGCTCTGGGAGACAAGGTGTGGTTGAGAAACAACCACCGGACCAGCAAGTTGGACAGCAAGTGGGAAAGGATTCCCTACCTTATTACTGCCATACCCAATGCTGCAGCCCACATTTACCAGGTCTCCAGAGAAGGAAAAGGTCCCCAAGTCGTTCACAGGAACCGTCTCAAGTCCTGTATAGAAGGAGAACCAGCGGCGGAGGAGATGGAGCCTGAGCCTTCTGAGGAAGAATTGCCGGCTCCACCTATGGACCCTATGCAGGCTGTGGAGAACATGATCCACGATAAAGAGCCACTCCACTGGGCCCTCACGCCTTGGCTGAATTTGCTGGTTCCTGCTCCTGTTCCTGTTGGTCTCCCGTCTCAGGAGACTTCACCTCCGAGAGCTCCTGAAGAAGTTCCAGAGGCGGTGAGCTCCCTTGACCTTCCTGAGTCCGGGCAGGAAGAATCTCTGCCACCAAGGAGGTCTACACGTTCTACCAGGGGACACCCACCTGTGAGGTTTGAGGACTACATCATGGACCCAGGTAGCCCCTCACGGGAAACCCCTGTTTAACCCTTGTTGCAAACCTGGGTACGGACTCATGTGTTCCTTTGAGCCTCCAAGGACTTACGTTTATTTATGTTTTTATGGACTAGCCTGGTTATTGATATGCTGCACCAGGTCAGCGCCCCTGTTCCCTTCCATTATCCTGAGAGAAGAGAACGACGCCCCTTTTCACCATTCCTTGCAGTTACATTGTTTGTTAATTTTTATGCTGTTGCTATGATAATTGCCATGTATGCCGGTTCTCACTTTGTCTTTCAGGCTGCAGTATCCAGCCGGGCAGGGCCCCTCCATGTTGCGCCGAGGACGGGCAACATTATAGCGTGGTGGTATGTAGTGTCCCACTAGATAAAGGTGGGCACTGCACAAAAGGGGTTAATGTGTCTTTATTACCTGTAATGTTATGTGTATGCATTTCCCTGTGTTAGCTGGGTGTCAGGCCTGTCAGGGTGTAGTTTAGCCTCCCAGGCGTTAGAGGGAGCTAGAGAGCCCTAGATATATATAGGTAGGCCCAGACAGGGGAGTGGTAGTTCATTCCAGGGGACTAGAGGAGTTACTTCGTCCACCTGAAGCTCCTGAGGCTAGGATTAGCTCAGTAGAGACACCCCAGTTGCAGGACAGCACCTCCTGGGAGAAACCCGCAGTCCTGCCTCATCCAAGCAAAGATAAGTAACACTGATGGGCAGATGCTTTAGAAAGAAAAGCAAGGATTTAATATGGGAGGAAGATATATATATATATATACCAATGATATAAGCCACCATTTAGGCATCCGGGCCTTGGGATTGAAACCAGACAGGAGTTCTAGAAAAGGACAGTGTACGCTATTTCTGAGGAAAGGTACAACCTGATTCTGAGTGCATTGTGGATTTACCCTCTGAGTATCTTGCATAATTACTACCTGCCATCGTGTGGAATAAAGCCTGCTTGTAAAGCTGTGATCTAAAGGACTGTGTTAACATCTGTATGTACAAAGTTGGACTGTTCAGTAAAGCAACGTTTGGTTCACTATACCATCTGTGTTCCTCAGTTATTCCAACTATAAATCGGTGTGCCACCGTTACAGGCACTGGCGTCACGAATCCAACAGGGACCTTGCCCCAGGCACTAAAAATACCTGTAACATCCAGGGCACCTCATCCACCATCAGGCCTGGTCCCTATATACAGAGTGTGCCCCAGAGGAACTGTGTCTACCTCTCCTTCACTGCCGCATGCCTGCCCAGGGTTCTCCAATACAGTGAGCAACCCTCGATTGCCTATAACCGTGACCTCGCTTCGCTATACCCTGCAGGTCTGGCGTGCTGCATAAATTAGCGTCACGAACAGGATTTACGGAACATTCCTGCGCCATTGCGGATATACAACTGTGTGCTAAAAACTGCCTTAAAGTGACCAAGCCCCAATTGTTTTATTCAAAATTGCTGGGCCAAAGAACTGAAAAATTAGCGGTGTGAAGATAGTGTTTTCTGGACTGTTTGCTGCTTATTTGAGCCACCGCTTGCTGTCAGTGAATAGACAGCCATTTTGCCACTTAAACCTGAGGTGGATTGCAAGTGCGCCCGGTGAACTGTTTGGCGCAAAAAAGAGGACTTTGGCGCGAAAAGAACCAGGCGGAGCCATCACCCAGCCGGCGAGGAGGAAGAACGCCGCCCTGTCTGGAGGAAAAGTTGCCGCCTACCTGAGTCCCGGAGCTACGAGAGGCCGCGCCCACCTGCTGACGCTGTACGCAGGACGTCTGACGCCCGTAGCCACGCATCTCGCGAGACTTGGAGCGAGCACCACCGGAGTGAGTACCGACTTAAAACTGTTGCCGGCTCTTCTGTTTACCTTACCGGAACATTCCCGACCCCTGCCAGGGCACCGGAGGGAGCCCCGTTAGTAACAAAAGACTTTTCTGTGAAAAAAAAAGTTATCATTGCCGCTCCGGTCCGCTCCGCTACATTTAAAGGCCCATACCCACCTAGCAACACCATGTCTACACCGGAGGAAATCGGACAGGTGGCCCCAGTCGTGCCTTCTGGAGTATCCCCAGCCGACCCTAGGGCCCGCCAAGTCTGATGCCGCTAACTATGCCGTATTATTTTGGGGCCCCCTGGTTCCCACGTTATTCAGGGGAGGCCCACAAGTTAAAGGAATTTAGGGAGCAGATACTGGCCTTGTTCCGGCTTTATCCCATAAATGCTGAACAGCAAATGGAGATCCTCCTAGCTCAGTTAGAAGGGGCCGCCCGCAGGGAAGTCATGTCGTGGCCCCGCTCTGAGAAAAGTAGCCTGGAACAGATTTTTGATCGCTTGGGCACCACATTTGAGGCCAGAACGGTGTCAGAAGTTAAAATGCGTTTCTTCGGCAGAAAGCAGCAGCCTGGAGAGTCGCTCCGCGATTTTGCCCTGTCCTTACAAGAGACACTGAGAGCTGTAGTCCAAGTGGATCCTAAAGAAGCCGAGGACCAGGACCGGACTCTTAGAGAGCAATTTGTTGCAGGCGTAAGTAATGAGCATTTAAAGGGCCAGCTACGCATGTTGTCAGCTCAACACCCCCACTGTGCATTTCTGGACTTTAAGGAATTGGCCATCAGTATATTAGGCCAGAACCCTGCTCCAGGGCCAGCAGCCTCCTATGAACCCCAGGCTTGTCAGCCAAAGACTGTTAATGTGGGGTCTGCAGGGGTCAGTCAGGCCACCCAAGCTCCAGTCACAGATGTAGTGGCAGCCCTCATGGAGCAAGTGAACCATCTTACTCTAAGTCTAGAGAAGGTGTGCAAGAAGATAGAGGAATGGGAGAGACCATTGTTACTAGAAGATGAAGGTCCTTTTCCTCCCAGGCTCCCACCTGCATATGGAGACGTATACCCAAAAGAGACTGATGGGCGACCAAGGTATCGGCCCAGAAGTAGAAAACAGCCTGTCTGCCACCACTGCAAGAAATATGGACATACTGAATCAATGTGCTGGCAGTTAAACGGGCAACCCCTGAGGCAGAGGACCGCCCCTCGGGAGGTAGAACAGTAGGTCAAAAGGATACAAGCTGGATGCCTAAGTATGTAGGATCCCGTCCAAAAATGAATATATGCATCAACGGGTTACCCTTTGAAGCCCTCTTGGACACTGGGTCACAGGTCACCACCATTCAACGGCCTGCCTTTGACAGGTTCTGGGATCCAAGTCTTCTCACCCAGCCACCAGAGTCCTGGCTAGATATCATTGCCAGCAACGGTAAGCCAGTGAAAGTGCATGGGTATTGGGAACCTACCCTTCAAGTGGGAGAAGCCACCCTGCCACAGCAAGGCGTGATTGTGGTACAAGCAGGAGATAAAGGAGGACATCCTGTGATCTTAGGGACTAACGTTCTGAAAAATTGTTACTCTGAAGTGCTTGACGCATTAAATCAAACTATATCTTCAGCCTCACCTGCTTCCAGAAGAGTTATCCAAAAGACTATTAGTGTGCTGTGTGCTCAACAAAAGTTTGCCAATAAGAAAGGAGAAATTTGCACTGTCCGGATCCGGGATAACCGACCGGTAATTCTGCCTCCAAACTCCCAGATCATCCTGTGGTGCCGTGCGGTGTTAGGGATCCAGGGCCAGGACTATCAAGCCCTAGTGGAACCTATTCCCTTTGAAAATCATCCCTTCGTACGGACAGCCAAGAGCATGGTGACTGTGTCTCAAGGTAAAGTGCCTGTCCGTTTAATCAACTTTGGTGATCATCCCGTGACTCTCCTTAAACACTGCCCCGTTGCTCAGCTTTTCCAGGTGTCTTTCCAGGATGTAATCCGTCTGCCTGCCACGGAGGCGTTCCAGACCACACAGAGCAGCAGCACCCTTTCAACATCCTGGTGGGAAGA
>NW_024400886.1:0-17481 GCF_905171765.1 Bufo bufo
CTCTTGTCTAGCCTGATTATTATCAGTAATTAATATAAATATTAATTACCTGTCTTATCATTCTTTTCTCGCAGTTGACCATCGTCTCACGGGGCATCAGTCACCTATAAAAAGTCAAAGGCGTGATAATATGTTCCTTTTACATGCTATAGACACTAATATATATAACACATGCTAGGGGCCTACTGACCTATCTCAGGCTTAATGTAAATATAATGCGAGAGGGGGTAAGAGAGAGGCAAATTGGGAGATATAGGATCAGAAAAGATGGCTAAAAGGAGAGAATGAAAATGAGAGATAGAAGAGAAGATTGGTCTAAGTTGGGGATAGAAGAAAAAAGAGAGTAGGAGAGGTTGAAAGTGAGGTACAGTTAGGCAGACTAGGATGAGAAAAGAAACTTAACGGGCAATCAAAAAAACTGAGATTAATAAAATATAGGGAGAGGTGTAGAAAGACAGGGATAGGGAAGGAAATAGAAGAAAAATATAAAAGTGAACGGTCAAGAGAAAGAAAGGGGTTTGGGGGAGAGAGGGTCAAAAAAGAGCAGGTGAGAGAAAATTTGAGTAAGAGGGGCAAGGAGCATGTTATGGGTGGATAAAGGGAAAAATAGGTTCATTGTAAAACAATAAACCAATAAGGGGCAAGGGAGGACAAGAATGTAAAGAGGGTGAGCAAACAGCAGCACAAAATAGAGCAAAAGGAAGAAAGGGACCGTGAGAGAAGGGGAAGAGTGAGCAAAAACTGGGAAAAATGTGAGGAGTGGAGAAGGGGAAGGAGAGGATAATGGTTAAAAAAAGATTGGGTAGGTGACAGTGAGGAAAGGGGAAACAATAGAAAATGGGGAGAGGATGAGAGAAATATAGAAAAATGTGAAGTAGGGTAAAAAGACAAGATGCATGCTAGAGAGAGGGGCAAGAATGTAAGAGAGGGTGAGAAAACACGAGCACAACAGGAAGTAAAGGGAAGAAAGGGAACGTGAGAGAAGGCGAAGAGTGAGGGAAAACTGGGGAGAGTATAAGAGGTGGATAAGGGTAAGGAGAGGATAATGGTAAAAAAAAAAAGATAGGGTAGGTGAAAGTGAGGAAAGTGCAAACAATAGAAAAAGGGGAGAGGGTGAAAATAATATAGAAAAAGAGAAAGTAGGGTAAAGAGACAAGGGGCATGCAAGAGAGGGGCAAGAGAAGATAAGAATGTAAGAGATGGTGAGAAAAACATGAGCATAGCTGGGAATAAAGGGATGAAAGGGTACATGACAGAAGTGAAAGAGTGGGGGAAAACTAGGGAGAGTGTGAGATACATGACATCAGAGAGAATAAAGAAGCAATATATAAAATGAGAAAGTGAAGGGGCATGAATAAAGGGTTGGATGGGGAGAAAAAGGTAAGGGATAAAGATAGGATGAGAGCGGGAAAGAGAGGGTAAACCTGAAAGGGATAAAGGCAGAAAGGGGATTATGGATAGGGAGAGAGCAGCCGGGGGGCGATCGAAAAATAGAGAAGGGGAAAGAAGGACAAGAAAAAGACATGGGTGAAGGAGAGAGGGGAAGTAGAAGAGCGGGGAAGAAATGTCAGGGGGATGAGAAAGGAAGAAAAGACTAAAGAAGAAAATATGAAGACGAGAAGATAGGATGTGGGAGAGAGAGGAAGAATGAGATTGAGGAATAAAGAGGGAAAGGGAAAGAAGAAGGTAAAAAAAGAGAGGAAGCATGTCAGCGAGAGGGAGAAAAAGGGATGAGAATGGCCGAGAGCATGAAAGAAAAAAAAGCAGAATAAAGAAAAAAAGAGTGAAAGGGAAAAGGCGAGAAGGCAAAAGGAAGTGTGGAGTGGGAACTCTGGGAGAGGGGGTTAGAAAGAGATGGTGATAGAAAAAAAAGGCAATAAAGGGTGAAAGGTGGAGCATAAAGAGGAATGGAAGAGGGCTACATGGGGAGAAAGGGGATAATGCATAAGAAGGGAGTGGGAGGGGGCAAGAGAGAAATTGAAAGAGGGAAACAGGGACCAAAAAAAAAGACATAGGTGAAGGACCGAGCAGGTGAAAGAAAATTAGAGTAAGAGGGGCATGTTGCATGTTAGGGGTGGAGAAAGGGAAAAATAGGTTAATGGTAAAATAATAAACCAAAAAGGGGCAAGGGAGGTTAAGAATGTAAGAGAGGGTAAGGAAACAGCAGCACAAAATAGAGTAAAGGGAAGAAAGGGACCGTGAGAGAAGGGGAAGAGTGAGCGAAAACTGGGAAGAATGTGGGGAGTGGAGAAGGGGAAGGAGAGGATAATGGTTAAAAAAAGATTGGGTAGGTGACAGTGAGGAAAGGGGAAACAATAGAAATGGGGAGAGGATGAGAGAAATATAGAAAAAGGTGAAGTAGGCTAAAGAGACAAGATGCATGCAAGAGAGAGGGGCAAGAGAGGACAGGAATGTAAGAGAGGGTGAGAAAACACGAGCACAGCAGGAAGTAAAGAGAAGAAAGGGAACGTGAGAGAAGGTGAAGAGTGAGGGAAAACTGGGAGAGTATAAGGGGTGGATAAGGGGAAGGAGAGGATAATGGTAAAAAAAAAGATAGGGTAGGTGAAAGCGAGGAAAGGGCAAACAATAGAAAAAGGGGAGAGGGTAAAAAAATAATATAGAAAAGGGGGAAAGTAGGGTAAAGAGACAAGGGAATGCGAGAGAGGGGCAAGGGAGGACAAGAATGTAAGAGAGGGAATTAAAAAATTAGCATAGCTGGAAGTAAAGGGATGAAAGGGTACGTGAGAGAAGTGAAAGAGTGGGGGAAAACTAGGGAGAGGTTGAGATACATGACATCAGACAGAATAAAGAAGAGAAATATAAAATGAGAAAGTGAAGGGGCATGAATAAAGGGTTGGATGGGGAGAAAAAGTAAGGGATAAAGATAGGATGAGAGCGGGAAAGAGAGGGTAAACCTGAAAGGGACAAAGGCAGAAAGGGGATTATGGATAGGGAGAGAGCAGCCGGCGGGCGATCGAAAAATAGAGTAGGAGAAAGAGGATCAAGAAAAAGACATGGGTGAAGGAGAGAGGGGAAGTAGAAGAGCGGGGAAGAAATGCCAGGGGGATGAAAAAGGAAATAAAGACTAGAGAAGAAAAAATGAAGGCGAGAAGATAGTATGTGGGAGATAGAGGAAAAATGAGATTGAGGAATAAAGAGGGAAAGGGAAAGAAGAAGGAAAAAAAAGAGAGGAGGCATGTCAGCGAGATGAAGAAAAAGGGATGAGAATGGCAGAGAGCCTGAAAGAAGAAAAGGCAGAATAAAGAAAAAATGAGTGAAAGGGAAAAGGAGAGACGCGAAAGGAAGAGTGGAGGGGGAACTTTGGGAGAGGGGGTTAGAAAGAGATTGTGATAGAAAGAAAAAGGCAATAAGGGGTGAAAGGTGGAGCATAAAGAGGAACAGAAGAGGGCTAGATGGTGAGAAAGGGGATAATGGATAAGGAGGGAGTGGGAGGGGGCAAGAGAGAAATTGAAAAGGGGAAACAGGGACAAATAAAAAGACATAGGTGAAGGACCGAGGGGAAGCGGAAGAGCGAGGAAGAAATTTAAGAGGAATGAAAAAGGAAGAAGGGATTCAAGTGAGAAATAATAAGAGTGGAATAAAGGATGGAGGATATTGGTTTGAAGTTGAGGAAAAAAGACAAAGAGAGACTGAGAATGGAAAAAAAGATGGAAAAGAGGAAGGAGGCATGTGAGCGAAATCGGGAATAAGAGATGAGAATGGCGGAAAGTGAAAGAAAAAAAAACTGAGCAGAGATAAAAAGAGTGAAAGTGGGAATGAGAGAAGCGGAAAAGAGAGAGGGGAAGGAGAGCTTTGGGAGATGGGGATAGAGAGAGATGGTGATATAAAGAAGGAAGGACAATGAAATAAAGGGTGAAAAGTAGAGCATAAATAGTAAAAATGAAAGAGGGCTAGATGGTGAGAAAAAGAAAGGAATGGGTAGAGAAAGGACAAGAGAGAAAGAGTTTGAGGGTGAACATAAGGTTAAAAGAGACCGAAAGTGAAAAATAGATAGAGAGGGACAAGAAGTGTTAGAGAAGAGAAAAGGAGGAGAGAGAATATTAATGGGAAAAATGTGTAGAGTGGGAGAGAATGAGGGGGATTAGAGAGTGGAAAAAGGGAGAAAAAAGAGGGAGAGAGAAGCTGAAAGGGAAGAGGAGGAGGAGAAAGGGTGGGGTAGAGCGGGATAGAGAGGATAGGGTGGTGCTAAACAGCACCCAGGCCCTAACATTCAGCACACTGGCTGAAATGTTTTAAGAAGAACAATGGCCATAACCCAATTTTATGGTCAACAGAACCATAACACAGTTTTCCTAACAAAAATATAAGGGCATTCCTGATAGTAGAAAACAGAGGGTAAAGAAAAACAAACTTCTTTATCTCTGTACCTGAGATATGTTTGTGTTATAATAGAAGTGTCCAAAATGATATACATATGGTAAGCACATACTGTATATCCACATGTAAAAGGAATATACTTCAGGACTAGAACTCTTGTCTAGCCTGATTATTATCAGTAATTAATATAAATATTAATTACCTGTCTTATCATTCTTTTCTCGCAGTTGACCATCGTCTCACGGGGCATCAGTCACCTATAAAAAGTCAAAGGCGTGATAATATGTTCCTTTTACATGCTATAGACACTAATATATATAACACATGCTAGGGGCCTACTGACCTATCTCAGGCTTAATGTAAATATAATGCGAGAGGGGGTGAGAGAGAGGCAAATTGGGAGATATAGGATTAGAAAGAGATGGCTAAAAGGAGAGAATGAAAATGAGAGATAGAAGAGAAGATTGGTCTAAGTTGGGGATAGAATAAAAAAGAGAGTAGGAGAGGTTGAAAGTGAGGTACAGTTAGGCAGACTAGGATGAGAAAAGAAACTTAACGGGCAATCAAAAAAACTGAGATTAATAAAATATAGGGAGAGGTGTAGAAAGACAGGGATAGGGAAGGAAATAGAAGAAAAATATAAAAGTGAACGGTCAAGAGAAAGAAAGGGGTTTGGGGGAGAGAGGGTCAAAAAAGAGCAGGTGAGAGAAAATTTGAGTAAGAGGGGCAAGGAGCATGTTATGGGTGGATAAAGGGAAAAATAGGTTCATTGTAAAACAATAAACCAAAAAGGGGCAAGGGAGGACAAGAATGTAAAAGAGGGTGAGCAAACAGCAGCACAAAATAGAGCAAAAGGAAGAAAGGGACCGTGAGAGAAGGGGAAGAGTAAGCAAAAACTGGGAAAAATGTGAGGAGTGGAGAAGGGGAAGGAGAGGATAATGGTTAAAAAAAGATTGGGTAGGTGACAGTGAGGAAAGGGGAAACAATAGAAAATGGGGAGAGGATGAGAGAAATATAGAAAAAGGTGAAGTAGGGTAAAAAGACAAGATGCATGCGAGAGAGAGGGGCAAGAATGTAAGAGAGGGTGAGAAAACACGAGCACAACAGGAAGTAAAGGGAAGAAAGGGAACGTGAGAGAAGGCGAAGAGTGAGGGAAAACTGGGGAGAGTATAAGAGGTGGATAAGGGTAAGGAGAGGATAATGGTAAAAAAAAAAAGATAGGGTAGGTGAAAGTGAGGAAAGTGCAAACAATAGAAAAAGGGGATAGGGTGAAAATAATATAGAAAAAGAGAAAGTAGGGTAAAGAGACAAGGGGCATGCAAGAGAGGGGCAAGAGAAGATAAGAATGTAAGAGATGGTGAGAAAAACATGAGCATAGCTGGGAATAAAGGGATGAAAGGGTACATGACAGAAGTGAAAGAGTGGGGGAAAACTAGGGAGAGTGTGAGATACATGACATCAGAGAGAATAAAGAAGCGATATATAAAATGAGAAAGTGAAGGGGCATGAATAAAGGGTTGGATGGGGAGAAAAAGGTAAGGGATAAAGATAGGATGAGAGCGGGAAAGAGAGGGTAAACCTGAAAGGGATAAAGGCAGAAAGGGGATTATGGATAGGGAGAGAGCAGCCGGGGGGCGATCGAAAAATAGAGAAGGGGAAAGAAGGACAAGAAAAAGACATGGGTGAAGGAGAGAGGGGAAGTAGAAGAGCGGGGAAGAAATGTCAGGGGGATGAGAAAGGAAGAAAAGACTAAAGAAGAAAATATGAAGACGAGAAGATAGGATGTGGGAGAGAGAGGAAGAATGAGATTGAGGAATAAAGAGGGAAAGGGAAAGAAGAAGGTAAAAAAAGAGAGGAGGCATGTCAGCGAGAGGGAGAAAAAGGGATGAGAATGGCCGAGAGCATGAAAGAAAAAAAAGCAGAATAAAGAAAAAAAGAGTGAAAGGGAAAAGGCGAGAAGGCAAAAGGAAGTGTGGAGGGGGAACTCTGGGAGAGGGGGTTAGAAAGAGATGGTGATAGAAAAAAAAAGGCAATAAAGGGTGAAAGGTGGAGCATAAAGAGGAATGGAAGAGGGCTACATGGGGAGAAAGGGGATAATGCATAAGAAGGGAGTGGGAGGGGGCAAGAGAGAAATTGAAAGAGGGAAACAGGGACCAAAAAAAAAGACATAGGTGAAGGACCGAGCAGGTGAAAGAAAATTAGAGTAAGAGGGGCATGTTGCATGTTAGGGGTGGAGAAAGGGAAAAATAGGTTAATGGTAAAATAATAAACCAAAAAGGGGCAAGGGAGGTTAAGAATGTAAGAGAGGGTAAGGAAACAGCAGCACAAAATAGAGTAAAGGGAAGAAAGGGACCGTGAGAGAAGGGGAAGAGTGAGCGAAAACTGGGAAGAATGTGGGGAGTGGAGAAGGGGAAGGAGAGGATAATGGTTAAAAAAAGATTGGGTAGGTGACAGTGAGGAAAGGGGAAACAATAGAAATGGGGAGAGGATGAGAGAAATATAGAAAAAGGTGAAGTAGGCTAAAGAGACAAGATGCATGCAAGAGAGAGGGGCAAGAGAGGACAGGAATGTAAGAGAGGGTGAGAAAACACGAGCACAGCAGGAAGTAAAGAGAAGAAAGGGAACGTGAGAGAAGGTGAAGAGTGAGGGAAAACTGGGGAGAGTATAAGGGGTGGATAAGGGGAAGGAGAGGATAATGGTAAAAAAAAAAGATAGGGTAGGTGAAAGCGAGGAAAGGGCAAACAATAGAAAAAGGGGAGAGGGTAAAAAAATAATATAGAAAAGGGGAAAGTAGGGTAAAGAGACAAGGGGAATGCGAGAGAGGGGCAAGGGAGGACAAGAATGTAAGAGAGGGAATTAAAAAATGAGCATAGCTGGAAGTAAAGGGATGAAAGGGTACGTGAGAGAAGTGAAAGAGTGGGGGAAAACTAGGGAGAGGTTGAGATACATGACATCAGAGAGAATAAAGAAGAGAAATATAAAATGAGAAAGTGAAGGGGCATGAATAAAGGGTTGGATGGGGAGAAAAAGTAAGGGATAAAGATAGGATGAGAGCGAGAAAGAGAGGGTAAACCTGAAAGGGACAAAGGCAGAAAGGGGATTATGGATAGGGAGAGAGCAGCCGGCGGGCGATCGAAAAATAGAGTAGGAGAAAGAGGATCAAGAAAAAGACATGGGTGAAGGAGAGAGGGGAAGTAGAAGAGCGGGGAAGAAATGCCAGGGGGATGAAAAAGGAAATAAAGACTAGAGAAGAAAAAATGAAGGCGAGAAGATAGTATGTGGGAGATAGAGGAAAAATGAGATTGAGGAATAAAGAGGGAAAGGGAAAGAAGAAGGTAAAAAAAGAGAGGAGGCATGTCAGCGAGATGAAGAAAAAGGGATGAGAATGGCAGAGAGCCTGAAAGAAGAAAAGGCAGAATAAAGAAAAAATGAGTGAAAGGGAAAAGGAGAGACGCGAAAGGAAGAGTGGAGGGGGAACTTTGGGAGAGGGGGTTAGAAAGAGATTGTGATAGAAAGAAAAAGGCAATAAAGGGTGAAAGGTGGAGCATAAAGAGGAACAGAAGAGGGCTAGATGGTGAGAAAGGGGATAATGGATAAGGAGGGAGTGGGAGGGGGCAAGAGAGAAATTGAAAAGGGGAAACAGGGACAAATAAAAAGACATAGGTGAAGGACCGAGGGGAAGCGGAAGAGCGAGGAAGAAATTTAAGAGGAATGAAAAAGGAAGAAGGGATTCAAGTGAGAAATAATAGGAGTAGAATAAAGGATGGAGGATATTGGTTTGAAGTTGAGGAAAAAAGACAAAGAGAGACTGAGAATGGAAAAAAAGATGGAAAAGAGAAAGGAGGCATGTGAGCGAAATCGGGAATAAGAGATGAGAATGGCGGAAAGTGAAAGAAAAAAAAACTGAGCAGAGATAAAAAGAGTGAAAGTGGGAATGAGAGAAGCGGAAAAGAGAGAGGGGAAGGAGAGCTTTGGGAGATGGGGATAGAGAGAGATGGTGATATAAAGAAGGAAGGACAATGAAATAAAGGGTGAAAAGTAGAGCATAAATAGTAAAAATGAAAGAGGGCTAGATGGTGAGAAAAAGAAAGGAATGGGTAGAGAAAGGACAAGAGAGAAAGAGTTTGAGGGTGAACATAAGGTTAAAAGAGACCGAAAGTGAAAAATAGATAGAGAGGGACAAGAAGTGTTAGAGAAGAGAAAAGGAGGAGAGAGAATATTAATGGGAAAAATGTGTAGAGTGGGAGAGAATGAGGGGGATTAGAGAGTTGAAAAAGGGAGAAAAAAGAGGGAGAGAGAAGCTGAAAGGGAAGAGGAGGAGGAGAAAGGGTGGGGTAGAGCGGGATAGAGAGGATAGGGTGGTGCTAAACAGCACCCAGGCCCTAACATTCAGCACACTGGCTGAAATGTTTTAAGAAGAACAATGGCCATAACCCAATTTTATGGTCAACAGAACCATAACACAGTTTTCCTAACAAAAATATAAGGGCATTCCTGATAGTAGAAAACAGAGGGTAAAGAAAAACAAACTTCTTTATCTCTGTACCTGAGATATGTTTGTGTTATAATAGAAGTGTCCAAAATGATATACATATGGTAAGCACATACTGTATATCCACATGTAAAAGGAATATACTTCAGGACTAGAACTCTTGTCTAGCCTGATTATTATCAGTAATTAATATAAATATTAATTACCTGTCTTATCATTCTTTTCTCGCAGTTGACCATCGTCTCACGGGGCATCAGTCACCTATAAAAAGTCAAAGGCGTGATAATATGTTCCTTTTACATGCTATAGACACTAATATATATAACACATGCTAGGGGCCTACTGACCTATCTCAGGCTTAATGTAAATATAATGCGAGAGGGGGTAAGAGAGAGGCAAATTGGGAGATATAGGATCAGAAAGAGATGGCTAAAAGGAGAGAATGAAAATGAGAGATAGAAGAGAAGATTGGTCTAAGTTGGGGATAGAAGAAAAAAGAGAGTAGGAGAGGTTGAAAGTGAGGTACAGTTAGGCAGACTAGGATGAGAAAAGAAACTTAACGGGCAATCAAAAAAACTGAGATTAATAAAATATAGGGAGAGGTGTAGAAAGACAGGGATAGGGAAGGAAATAGAAGAAAAATATAAAAGTGAACGGTCAAGAGAAAGAAAGGGGTTTGGGGGAGAGAGGGTCAAAAAAGAGCAGGTGAGAGAAAATTTGAGTAAGAGGGGCAAGGAGCATGTTATGGGTGGATAAAGGGAAAAATAGGTTCATTGTAAAACAATAAACCAAAAAGGGGCAAGGGAGGACAAGAATGTAAAGGAGGGTGAGCAAACAGCAGCACAAAATAGAGCAAAAGGAAGAAAGGGACCGTGAGAGAAGGGGAAGAGTGAGCAAAAACTGGGAAAAATGTGAGGAGTGGAGAAGGGGAAGGAGAGGATAATGGTTAAAAAAAGATTGGGTAGGTGACAGTGAGGAAAGGGGAAACAATAGAAAATGGGGAGAGGATGAGAGAAATATAGAAAAAGGTGAAGTAGGGTAAAAAGACAAGATGCATGCGAGAGAGAGGGGCAAGAATGTAAGAGAGGGTGAGAAAACACGAGCACAACAGGAAGTAAAGGGAAGAAAGGGAACGTGAGAGAAGGCGAAGAGTGAGGGAAAACTGGGGAGAGTATAAGAGGTGGATAAGGGTAAGGAGAGGATAATGGTAAAAAAAAAAAGATAGGGTAGGTGAAAGTGAGGAAAGTGCAAACAATAGAAAAAGGGGAGAGGGTGAAAATAATATAGAAAAAGAGAAAGTAGCGTAAAGAGACAAGGGGCATGCAAGAGAGGGGCAAGAGAAGATAAGAATGTAAGAGATGGTGAGAAAAACATGAGCATAGCTGGGAATAAAGGGATGAAAGGGTACATGACAGAAGTGAAAGAGTGGGGGAAAACTAGGGAGAGTGTGAGATACATGACATCAGAGAGAATAAAGAAGCAATATATAAAATGAGAAAGTGAAGGGGCATGAATAAAGGGTTGGATGGGGAGAAAAAGGTAAGGGATAAAGATAGGATGAGAGCGGGAAAGAGAGGGTAAACCTGAAAGGGATAAAGGCAGAAAGGGGATTATGGATAGGGAGAGAGCAGCCGGGGGGCGATCGAAAAATAGAGAAGGGGAAAGAAGGACAAGAAAAAGACATGGGTGAAGGAGAGAGGGGAAGTAGAAGAGCGGGGAAGAAATGTCAGGGGGATGAGAAAGGAAGAAAAGACTAAAGAAGAAAATATGAAGACGAGAAGATAGGATGTGGGAGAGAGAGGAAGAATGAGATTGAGGAATAAAGAGGGAAAGGGAAAGAAGAAGGTAAAAAAAGAGAGGAGGCATGTCAGCGAGAGGGAGAAAAAGGGATGAGAATGGCCGAGAGCATGAAAGAAAAAAAAGCAGAATAAAGAAAAAAAGAGTGAAAGGGAAAAGGCGAGAAGGCAAAAGGAAGTGTGGAGTGGGAACTCTGGGAGAGGGGGTTAGAAAGAGATGGTGATAGAAAAAAAAAGGCAATAAAGGGTGAAAGGTGGAGCATAAAGAGGAATGGAAGAGGGCTACATGGGGAGAAAGGGGATAATGCATAAGAAGGGAGTGGGAGGGGGCAAGAGAGAAATTGAAAGAGGGAAACAGGGACAAAAAAAAAAGACATAGGTGAAGGACCGAGCAGGTGAAAGAAAATTAGAGTAAGAGGGGCATGTTGCATGTTAGGGGTGGAGAAAGGGAAAAATAGGTTAATGGTAAAATAATAAACCAAAAAGGGGCAAGGGAGGTTAAGAATGTAAGAGAGGGTAAGGAAACAGCAGCACAAAATAGAGTAAAGGGAAGAAAGGGACCGTGAGAGAAGGGGAAGAGTGAGCGAAAACTGGGAAGAATGTGGGGAGTGGAGAAGGGGAAGGAGAGGATAATGGTTAAAAAAAGATTGGGTAGGTGACAGTGAGGAAAGGGGAAACAATAGAAATGGGGAGAGGATGAGAGAAATATAGAAAAAGGTGAAGTAGGCTAAAGAGACAAGATGCATGCAAGAGAGAGGGGCAAGAGAGGACAGGAATGTAAGAGAGGGTGAGAAAACACGAGCACAGCAGGAAGTAAAGAGAAGAAAGGGAACGTGAGAGAAGGTGAAGAGTGAGGGAAAACTGGGGAGAGTATAAGGGGTGGATAAGGGGAAGGAGAGGATAATGGTTAAAAAAAAGATAGGGTAGGTGAAAGCGAGGAAAGGGCAAACAATAGAAAAAGGGGAGAGGGTAAAAAAATAATATAGAAAAGGGGAAAGTAGGGTAAAGAGACAAGGGGAATGCGAGAGAGGGGCAAGGGAGGACAAGAATGTAAGAGAGGGAATTAAAAAATGAGCATAGCTGGAAGTAAAGGGATGAAAGGGTACGTGAGAGAAGTGAAAGAGTGGGGGAAAACTAGGGAGAGGTTGAGATACATGACATCAGAGAGAAGAAAAGAAGAGAAATATAAAATGAGAAAGTGAAGTGGCATGAATAAAGGGTTGGATGGGGAGAAAAAGTAAGGGATAAAGATAGGATGAGAGCGAGAAAGAGAGGGTAAACCTGAAAGGGACAAAGGCAGAAAGGGGATTATGGATAGGGAGAGAGCAGCCGGCGGGCGATCGAAAAATAGAGTAGGAGAAAGAGGATCAAGAAAAAAACATGGGTGAAGGAGAGAGGGGAAGTAGAAGAGCGGGGAAGAAATGCCAGGGGGATGAAAAAGGAAATAAAGACTAGAGAAGAAAAAATGAAGGCGAGAAGATAGTATGTGGGAGATAGAGGAAAAATGAGATTGAGGAATAAAGAGGGAAAGGGAAAGAAGAAGGTAAAAAAAGAGAGGAGGCATGTCAGCGAGATGAAGAAAAAGGGATGAGAATGGCAGAGAGCCTGAAAGAAGAAAAGGCAGAATAAAGAAAAAATGAGTGAAAGGGAAAAGGAGAGACGCGAAAGGAAGAGTGGAGGGGGAACTTTGGGAGAGGGGGTTAGAAAGAGATTGTGATAGAAAGAAAAAGGCAATAAAGGGTGAAAGGTGGAGCATAAAGAGGAACAGAAGAGGGCTAGATGGTGAGAAAGGGGATAATGGATAAGGAGGGAGTGGGAGGGGGCAAGAGAGAAATTGAAAAGGGGAAACAGGGACAAATAAAAAGACATAGGTGAAGGACCGAGGGGAAGCGGATGAGCGAGGAAGAAATTTAAGAGGAATGAAAAAGGAAGAAGGGATTTAAGTGAGAAATAATAGGAGTAGAATAAAGGATGGAGGATATTGGTTTGAAGTTGAGGAAAAAAGACAAAGAGAGACTGAGAATGGAAAAAAAGATGGAAAAGAGAAAGGAGGCATGTGAGCGAAATCGGGAATAAGAGATGAGAATGGCGGAAAGTGAAAGAAAAAAAAACTGAGCAGAGATAAAAAGAGTGAAATTGGGAATGAGAGAAGCGGAAAAGAGAGAGGGGAAGGAGAGCTTTGGGAGATGGGGATAGAGAGAGATGGTGATATAAAGAAGGAAGGACAATGAAATAAAGGGTGAAAAGTAGAGCATAAATAGTAAAAATGAAAGAGGGCTAGATGGTGAGAAAAAGAAAGGAATGGGTAGAGAAAGGACAAGAGAGAAAGAGTTTGAGGGTGAACATAAGGTTAAAAGAGACCGAAAGTGAAAAATAGATAGAGAGGGACAAGAAGTGTTAGAGAAGAGAAAAGGAGGAGAGAGAATATTAATGGGAAAAATGTGTAGAGTGGGAGAGAATGAGGGGGATTAGAGAGTGGAAAAAGGGAGAAAAAAGAGGGAGAGAGAAGCTGAAAGGGAAGAGGAGGAGGAGAAAGGGTGGGGTAGAGCGGGATAGAGAGGATAGGGTGGTGCTAAACAGCACCCAGGCCCTAACATTCAGCACACTGGCTGAAATGTTTTAAGAAGAACAATGGCCATAACCCAATTTTATGGTCAACAGAACCATAACACAGTTTTCCTAACAAAAATATAAGGGCATTCCTGATAGTAGAAAACAGAGGGTAAAGAAAAACAAACTTCTTTATCTCTGTACCTGAGATATGTTTGTGTTATAATAGAAGTGTCCAAAATGATATACATATGGTAAGCACATACTGTATATCCACATGTAAAAGGAATATACTTCAGGACTAGAACTCTTGTCTAGCCTGATTATTATCAGTAATTAATATAAATATTAATTACCTGTCTTATCATTCTTTTCTCGCAGTTGACCATCGTCTCACGGGGCATCAGTCACCTATAAAAAGTCAAAGGCGTGATAATATGTTCCTTTTACATGCTATAGACACTAATATATATAACACATGCTAGGGGCCTACTGACCTATCTCAGGCTTAATGTAAATATAATGCGAGAGGGGGTAAGAGAGAGGCAAATTGGGAGATATAGGATCAGAAAGAGATGGCTAAAAGGAGAGAATGAAAATGAGAGATAGAAGAGAAGATTGGTCTAAGTTGGGGATAGAAGAAAAAAGAGAGTAGGAGAGGTTGAAAGTGAGGTACAGTTAGGCAGACTAGGATGAGAAAAGAAACTTAACGGGCAATCAAAAAAACTGAGATTAATAAAATATAGGGAGAGGTGTAGAAAGACAGGGATAGGGAAGGAAATAGAAGAAAAATATAAAAGTGAACGGTCAAGAGAAAGAAAGGGGTTTGGGGGAGAGAGGGTCAAAAAAGAGCAGGTGAGAGAAAATTTGAGTAAGAGGGGCAAGGAGCATGTTATGGGTGGATAAAGGGAAAAATAGGTTCATTGTAAAACAATAAACCAAAAAGGGGCAAGGGAGGACAAGAATGTAAAAGAGGGTGAGCAAACAGCAGCACAAAATAGAGCAAAAGGAAGAAAGGGACCGTGAGAGAAGGGGAAGAGTGAGCAAAAACTGGGAAAAATGTGAGGAGTGGAGAAGGGGAAGGAGAGGATAATGGTTAAAAAAAGATTGGGTAGGTGACAGTGAGGAAAGGGGAAACAATAGAAAATGGGGAGAGGATGAGAGAAATATAGAAAAAGGTGAAGTAGGGTAAAAAGACAAGATGCATGCGAGAGAGAGGGGCAAGAATGTAAGAGAGGGTGAGAAAACACGAGCACAACAGGAAGTAAAGGGAAGAAAGGGAACGTGAGAGAAGGCGAAGAGTGAGGGAAAACTGGGGAGAGTATAAGAGGTGGATAAGGGTAAGGAGAGGATAATGGTAAAAAAAAAAGATAGGGTAGGTGAAAGTGAGGAAAGTGCAAACAATAGAAAAAGGGGAGAGGGTGAAAATAATATAGAAAAAGAGAAAGTAGGGTAAAGAGACAAGGGGCATGCAAGAGAGGGGCAAGAGAAGATAAGAATGTAAGAGATGGTGAGAAAAACATGAGCATAGCTGGGAATAAAGGGATGAAAGGGTACATGACAGAAGTGAAAGAGTGGGGGAAAACTAGGGAGAGTGTGAGATACATGACATCAGAGAGAATAAAGAAGCAATATATAAAATGAGAAAGTGAAGGGGCATGAATAAAGGGTTGGATGGGGAGAAAAAGGTAAGGGATAAAGATAGGATGAGAGCGGGAAAGAGAGGGTAAACCTGAAAGGGATAAAGGCAGAAAGGGGATTATGGATAGGGAGAGAGCAGCCGGGGGGCGATCGAAAAATAGAGAAGGGGAAAGAAGGACAAGAAAAAGACATGGGTGAAGGAGAGAGGAGAAGTAGAAGAGCGGGGAAGAAATGTCAGGGGGATGAGAAAGGAAGAAAAGACTAAAGAAGAAAATATGAAGACGAGAAGATAGGATGTGGGAGAGAGAGGAAGAATGAGATTGAGGAATAAAGAGGGAAAGGGAAAGAAGAAGGTAAAAAAAGAGAGGAGGCATGTCAGCGAGAGGGAGAAAAAGGGATGAGAATGGCCGAGAGCATGAAAGAAAAAAAAGCAGAATAAAGAAAAAAAGAGTGAAAGGGAAAAGGCGAGAAGGCAAAAGGAAGTGTGGAGTGGGAACTCTGGGAGAGGGGGTTAGAAAGAGATGGTGATAGAAAAAAAAAGGCAATAAAGGGTGAAAGGTGGAGCATAAAGAGGAATGGAAGAGGGCTACATGGGGAGAAAGGGGATAATGCATAAGAAGGGAGTGGGAGGGGGCAAGAGAGAAATTGAAAGAGGGAAACAGGGACCAAAAAAAAAGACATAGGTGAAGGACCGAGCAGGTGAAAGAAAATTAGAGTAAGAGGGGCATGTTGCATGTTAGGGGTGGAGAAAGGGAAAAATAGGTTAATGGTAAAATAATAAACCAAAAAGGGGCAAGGGAGGTTAAGAATGTAAGAGAGGGTAAGGAAACAGCAGCACAAAATAGAGTAAAGGGAAGAAAGGGACCGTGAGAGAAGGGGAAGAGTGAGCGAAAACTGGGAAGAATGTGGGGAGTGGAGAAGGGGAAGGAGAGGATAATGGTTAAAAAAAGATTGGGTAGGTGACAGTGAGGAAAGGGGAAACAATAGAAATGGGGAGAGGATGAGAGAAATATAGAAAAAGGTGAAGTAGGCTAAAGAGACAAGATGCATGCAAGAGAGAGGGGCAAGAGAGGACAGGAATGTAAGAGAGGGTGAGAAAACACGAGCACAGCAGGAAGTAAAGAGAAGAAAGGGAACGTGAGAGAAGGTGAAGAGTGAGGGAAAACTGGGGAGAGTATAAGGGGTGGATAAGGGGAAGGAGAGGATAATGGTAAAAAAAAAGATAGGGTAGGTGAAAGCGAGGAAAGGGCAAACAATAGAAAAAGGGGAGAGGGTAAAAAAATAATATAGAAAAGGGGAAAGTAGGGTAAAGAGACAAGGGGAATGCGAGAGAGGGGCAAGGGAGGACAAGAATGTAAGAGAGGGAATTAAAAAATGAGCATAGCTGGAAGTAAAGGGATGAAAGGGTACGTGAGAGAAGTGAAAGAGTGGGGGAAAACTAGGGAGAGGTTGAGATACATGACATCAGAGAGAATAAAGAAGAGAAATATAAAATGAGAAAGTGAAGGGGCATGAATAAAGGGTTGGATGGGGAGAAAAAGTAAGGGATAAAGATAGGATGAGAGCGAGAAAGAGAGGGTAAACCTGAAAGGGACAAAGGCAGAAAGGGGATTATGGATAGGGAGAGAGCAGCCGGCGGGCGATCGAAAAATAGAGTAGGAGAAAGAGGATCAAGAAAAAGACATGGGTGAAGGAGAGAGGGGAAGTAGAAGAGCGGGGAAGAAATGCCAGGGGGATGAAAAAGGAAATAAAGACTAGAGAAGAAAAAATGAAGGCGAGAAGATAGTATGTGGGAGATAGAGGAAAAATGAGATTGAGGAATAAAGAGGGAAAGGGAAAGAAGAAGGTAAAAAAAGAGAGGAGGCATGTCAGCGAGATGAAGAAAAAGGGATGAGAATGGCAGAGAGCCTGAAAGAAGAAAAGGCAGAATAAAGAAAAAATGAGTGAAAGGGAAAAGGAGAGACGCGAAAGGAAGAGTGGAGGGGGAACTTAGGGGAGAGGGTTAGAAAGAGATTGTGATAGAAAGAAAAAGGCAATAAAGGGTGAAAGGTGGAGCATAAAGAGGAACAGAAGAGGGCTAGATGGTGAGAAAGGGGATAATGGATAAGGAGGGAGTGGGAGGGGGCAAGAGAGAAATTGAAAAGGAGGAAACAGGGACAAATAAAAAGACATAGGTGAAGGACCGAGGGGAAGCGGAAGAGCGAGGAAGAAATTTAAGAGGAATGAAAAAGGAAGAAGGGATTCAAGTGAGAAATAATAGGAGTAGAATAAAGGATGGAGGATATTGGTTTGAAGTTGAGGAAAAAAGACAAAGAGAGACTGAGAATGGAAAAAAAGATGGAAAAGAGAAAGGAGGCATGTGAGCGAAATCGGGAATAAGAGATGAGAATGGCGGAAAGTGAAAGAAAAAAAAACTGAGCAGAGATAAAAAGAGTGAAAGTGGGAATGAGAGAAGCGGAAAAGAGAGAGGGGAAGGAGAGCTTTGGGAGATGGGGATAGAGAGAGATGGTGATATAAAGAAGGAAGGACAATGAAATAAAGGGTGAAAAGTAGAGCATAAATAGTAAAAATGAAAGAGGGCTAGATGGTGAGAAAAAGAAAGGAATGGGTAGAGAAAGGACAAGAGAGAAAGAGTTTGAGGGTGAACATAAGGTTAAAAGAGAA
>NW_024400887.1:0-17469 GCF_905171765.1 Bufo bufo
GGGAATTTATGCTTTCTCTCAAAGGTTTGCGAGATGGAGAGCTGAACGCTTCCGTGTGACATGGTGGAGATGCTTGATGACGGAGGTGGTGTTGTTGGTGGCACATCCTCTGTTTGCTGGGCGGCAGGTGCCAACGTTCCTCCAGAGGCGGCGGAAGAGGCCGAGGCAGCAGCAGAAGGGGGAGCAGGAGGGGCCTGAGCCCTTTCTTGGTTTTGAAGGTGCTTACTCCACTGCAGCCCGTGTCTCGCATGTAGATGTCTGGTCATGCAGGTTGTGCTAAGGTTCAGAACCTCGCTTCAGGCTCTGATGGCACAGCGTGCAAACCACTCGGGTCTTGTCGACAGCACATTGTGTGAAGAAGTTCCATGCCAGGGAACTCCTTGAAGCTGCCTTTGGTGTGCTCGGTCCCTGGTGGCGGTGGCCAGTAGCAGGCGAACTGTTTTGGCGACGGCTGCTCTGCTTTTGCACCCTGCTCCCTCTTTTGCTACGCTGTTGGCTCGGTCTCACCACTGCCTCTTCCTCCGAACTCTAAAAAATTAGTGGCACGACCTTCATTCCATGTGGGGTCTAGGACCTCATCGTCCACTGCATCGTCTTCCACCCAGTCTTCCTCACTGACCTCCTTTTCGGTCTGCACACTGCAGAAAGACGCAGCAGTTGGCACCTGTGTTTCGTCATTAGAGACGTGCTGAGGTGGTATTCCCATGTCCTCATCAGGAAACATAAGTGGTTGTGCGTCAGTGCATTCTATGTCTTCCACCCCTGGGGAAGGGCTAGGTGGATGTCCTTGGGAAACCCTGCCAGCAGAGTTTTCAAACAGCATAAGAGACTGCTGTATGACTTGAGGCTCAGACAGGTTCCCCGATATGCAGGGGTGTGATGTGACAGACTGATGGGCATGAGTTTCAGGTGCCACCTGTGCACTTTCTGCAGAAGACTGGGTGGGAGATAATGTGAACGTGCTGGATCCACTGTCGGCCACCCAATTAACTAGCGCCTGTACTTACTCGGGCCGTACCATCCTTAGAACGGCATTAGGCCCGACCAAATATCGCTGTAGATTCTGGGACCTGAGGTAGTAGGTTCAGTAGGACATGTAGCTGTGGCAGAACAGCCACGTTCTCTCCCTGCACCAGAGGCTCCACCAACACCACCACCACGACCATGACCGCATCCCTTATTAGATGTTTGCCTCATAGTTAGCGCTCACAAAGCAAAGTAAAAAGTGGTTAAGTCTGTTAAAAATAATTAACCGCCAATAAAAACCCTGATGTAGGGTATTGCACTTTTTTTTTTAAACTCTATATGACAGCGGTATTTGTGGCCTAAATTTCACAGTAATTTATGCACGTCTAATCCCAGATGTGCAGTATATCAGAGGGTTTTTTCACCCCAGCAACCAAAAAGCCATATTTCTGGCCTAAATGTGACAGTCACTTATGCACGTCTAATCCCAGATGTGCAGTATATTAGAGGGTTTTTTCACTTCAATAACCAAAAAGCCGTATATCTGGCCTAAATGTGACAGTCATTTATGCACGTCTAATCCCAGATGTGCAGTATATTAGATGGTTTTTTCACCCCAGTAACCAAAAAGCTGTATTTCTGGCCTAAATGTGACAGTCACTTATGCACGTCTAATCCCAGATGTGCAGTATATCAGAGGGTTTTTCACGGCAGTAACTAAAAAGATGTATTTCTGGCCTAAATGTGACAGTCACTTATGCACGTCTTATCTCAGATTTTGCAGTATATTAGAGGGTTTTTTCACTCCAGTAACCAAAAAGCTGTATTTCTGGCCTAAATGTGACAGTCACTTATGCACGTCTAATCCCAGATGTGCAGTATATTAGAGGGTTTTTTCACCCGAGTAACCAAAAAGCTGTATTTCTGGCCTAAATGTGACAGTCACTTATGCACGTCTAATCCCAGATGTGCAGTATATTAGAGGGTTTTTTCACCCCAGTAACCAAAAAGCCGTATTTCTGGCCTAAATGTGACAGTCACTTATGCACGTCTAATCCCAGATGTGCAGTATATTAGAGGGTTTTTTCACCCAGTAACCAAAAAGCCGTATTTCTGGCCTAAATGTGACAGTCACTTATGCACGTCTAATCCCAGATGTGCAGTATATTAGAGGGTTTTTTCACCCCAGTAACCAAAAAGCCGTATTTCTGGCCTAAATGTGACAGTCACTTATGCACGTCTAATCCCAGATGTGCAGTATATCAGAGGGTTTTTTCACCCCAGTAACCAAAAAGCCGTATTTCTGGCCTAAATGTGACAGTCACTTATGCACGTCTTATCTCAGATGTGCAGTATATTAGAGGGTTTTTTTCACCCCAGTAACCAAAAAGATGTATTTCTGGCCTAAATGTGACAGTCACTTATGCACGTCTTATCCCAGATGTGCAGTATATCAGAGGGTTTTTTCACCCCAGTAACCAAAAAGATGTATTTCTGGCCTAAATGTGACAGTCACTTATGCACGTCTAATCCCAGATGTGCAGTATATTAGAGGGTTTTTTCACCCCAGTAACCAAAAAGCCGTATTTCTGGCCTAAATGTGACAGTCACTTATGCATGTCTAATCCCAGATGTGCAGTATATCAGAGGGTTTTTTCACCCCAGTAACCAAAAAGATGTATTTCTGGCCTAAATGTGACAGTCACTTATGCACGTCTTATCCCAGATGTGCAGTATATCAGAGGGTTTTTTCACCCCAGTAACCAAAAAGACGTATTTCTGGCCTAAATGTGACAGTCACTTATGCACGTCTAATACCAGATGTGCAGTATATTAGACGGTTTTTTCACCCCAGTAACCAAAAAGCTGTATTTCTGGCCTAAATGTGACAGTCACTTATGCACGTCTAATCCCAGATGTGCAGTATATTAGATGTTTTTTTCACCCCAGTAACCAAAAAGCTGTATTTCTGGCCTAAATGTGACAGTCACTTATGCACATCTAATCCCAGATGTGCAGTATATCAGAGGGTTTTTTCACGCCAGTAACTAAAAAGATGTATTTCTGGCCTAAATGTGACAGTCACTTATGCACGTCTTATCCCAGATTTTGCAGTATATTAGAGGGTTTTTTCACCCCAGTAACCAAAAAGCCGTATTTCTGGCCTAAATGTGACAGTCACTTATGCACGTCTAATCCCAGATGTGCAGTATATTAGAGTGTTTTTTCACTCCAGTAACCAAAAAGCCGTATATCTGGCCTAAATGTGACAGTCACTTATGCACGTCTAATCCCAGATGTGCAGTATATCAGAGGGTTTTTTCACCCCAGTAACCAAAAAGCCGTATTTCTGGCCTAAATGTGACAGTCACTTATGCACGTCTAATCCCAGATGTGCAGTATATTAGAGGGTTTTTTCACTCCAGTAACCAAAAAGCCGTATATCTGGCCTAAATGTGACAGTCACTTATGCACGTCTAATCCCAGATGTGCAGTATATTAGATGTTTTTTTCACCCCAGTAACCAAAAAGCTGTATTTCTGGCCTAAATGTGACAGTCACTTATGCACGTCTAATCCCAGATGTGCAGTATATCAGAGGGTTTTTTCACCCCAGTAACCAAAAAGCCGTATTTCTGGCGTAAATGTGACAGTCACTTATGCACGTCTTATCTCAGATTTTGCAGTATATTAGAGGGTTTTTTTACCCCAGTAACCAAAAAGATGTATTTCTGGCCTAAATGTGACAGTCACTTATGCACGTCTTATCCCAGATGTGCAGTATATCAGAGGGTTTTTTCACGCCAGTAACAAAAAGCTGTATTTCTGGCCTAAATGTGACAGTCACTTATGCACGTCTTATCCCAGATGTGCAGTATATCAGAGGGTTTTTTCACCCCAGTAACCAAAAAGCTGTATTTCTGGCCTAAATGTGACAGTCACTTATGCACGTCTAATCCCAGATGTGCAGTATATTAGAGGGTTTTTTCACCCCAGTAACCAAAAAGCCGTATTTCTGGCCTAAATGTGACAGTCACTTATGCACGTCTAATCCCAGATGTGCAGTATATCAGAGGGTTTTTTCACCCCAGTAACCAAAAAGCCGTATTTCTGGCGTAAATGTGACAGTCACTTATGCACGTCTTATCCCAGATGTGCAGTATATTAGAGGGTTTTTTCACCCCAGTAACCAAAAAGATGTATTTCTGGCCTAAATGTGACAGTCACTTATGCACGTCTTATCCCAGATGTGCAGTATATCAGAGGGTTTTTTCACCCCAGTAACCAAAAAGCTGTATTTCTGGCCTAAATGTGACAGTCACTTATGCACGTCTAATCCCAGATGTGCAGTATATCAGAGGGTTTTTCACGGCAGTAACTAAAAAGATGTATTTCTGGCCTAAATGTGACAGTCACTTATGCACGTCTTATCTCAGATTTTGCAGTATATTAGAGGGTTTTTTCACCCCAGTAACCAAAAAGCTGTATTTCTGGCCTAAATGTGACAGTCACTTATGCACGTCTAATCCCAGATGTGCAGTATATTAGAGGGTTTTTTCACCCCAGTAACCAAAAAGCTGTATTTCTGGCCTAAATGTGACAGTCACTTATGCACGTCTAATCCCAGATGTGCAGTATATTAGAGGGTTTTTTCACCCCAGTAACCAAAAAGCCGTATTTCTGGCCTAAATGTGACAGTCACTTATGCATGTCTAATCCCAGATGTGCAGTATATTAGAGGGTTTTTTCACCCAGTAACCAAAAAGCCGTATTTCTGGCCTAAATGTGACAGTCACTTATGCACGTCTAATCCCAGATGTGCAGTATATTAGAGGGTTTTTTCACCCCAGTAACCAAAAAGCCGTATTTCTGGCCTAAATGTGACAGTCACTTATGCACGTCTAATCCCAGATGTGCAGTATATCAGAGGGTTTTTTCACCCCAGTAACCAAAAAGCCGTATTTCTGGCGTAAATGTGACAGTCACTTATGCACGTCTTATCTCAGATTTGCAGTATATTAGAGGGTTTTTTCACCCCAGTAACCAAAAAGATGTATTTCTGGCCTAAATGTGACAGTCACTTATGCACGTCTTATCCCAGATGTGCAGTATATCAGAGGGTTTTTTCACCCCAGTAACCAAAAAGCTGTATTTCTGGCCTAAATGTGACAGTCACTTATGCACGTCTAATCCCAGATGTGCAGTATATTAGAGGGTTTTTTCACCCCAGTAACCAAAAAGCCGTATTTCTGGCCTAAATGTGACAGTCACTTATGCACGTCTAATCCCAGATGTGCAGTATATCAGAGGGTTTTTTCACCCCAGTAACCAAAAAGATGTATTTCTGGCCTAAATGTGACAGTCACTTATGCACGTCTTATCCCAGATGTGCAGTATATCAGAGGGTTTTTTCACCCCAGTAACCAAAAAGACGTATTTCTGGCCTAAATGTGACAGTCACTTATGCACGTCTAATCCCAGATGTGCAGTATATTAGAGGGTTTTTTCACCCCAGTAACCAAAAAGTCGTATTTCTGGCCTAAATGTGACAGTCACTTATGCACGTCTAATCCCAGATGTGCAGTATATTAGATGGTTTTTTCACCCCAGTAACCAAAAAGCTGTATTTCTGGCCTAAATGTGACAGTCACTTATGCACGTCTAATCCCAGATGTGCAGTATATCAGAGGGTTTTTCACGCTAGTAACTAAAAAGATGTATTTCTGGCCTAAATGTGACAGTCACTTATGCACGTATTATCTCAGATTTTGCAGTATATTAGAGGGTTTTTATACCCCAATAGCCAAAAAGCCGTATTTCTGGCCTAAATGTGACAGTCACTTATGCACGTCTAATCCCAGATGTGCAGTATATTAGAGGTTTTTTTCACTCCAGTAACCAAAAAGCCGTATTTCTGGCCTAAATGTGACAGTCACTTATGCACGTCTAATCCCAGATGTGCAGTATATCAGAGGGTTTTTTCACCCCAGTAACCAAAAAGCCGTATTTCTGGCCTAAATGTGACAGTCACTTATGCACGTCTAATCCCAGATGTGCAGTATATTAGAGGTTTTTTTCACTCCAGTAACCAAAAAGCCGTATATCTGGCCTAAATGTGACAGTCACTTATGCACGTCTAATCCCAGATGTGCAGTATATTAGATGTTTTTTTCACCCCAGTAACCAAAAAGCTGTATTTCTGGCCTAAATGTGACAGTCACTTATGCACGTCTAATCCCAGATGTGCAGTATATCAGAGGGTTTTTTCACCCCAGTAACCAAAAAGCCGTATTTCTGGCCTAAATGTGACAGTCACTTATGCACGTCTTATCTCAGATTTTGCAGTATATTAGAGGGTTTTTTTACCCCAGTAACCAAAAAGATGTATTTCTGGCCTAAATGTGACAGTCACTTATGCACGTCTTATCCCAGATGTGCAGTATATCAGAGGGTTTTTTTAACCCAGTAAGCAAAAAGATGTATTTCTGGCCTAAATGTGACAGTCACTTATGCACGTCTTATCCCAGATGTGCAGTATATCAGAGGGTTTTTTCACCCCAGTAACCAAAAAGATGTATTTCTGGCCTAAATGTGACAGTCACTTATGCACGTCTAATCCCAGATGTGCAGTATATTAGAGGGTTTTTTCACCCCAGTAACCAAAAAGCCGTATTTCTGGCCTAAATGTGACAGTCACTTATGCACGTCTAATCCCAGATGTGCAGTATATCAGAGGGTTTTTTCACCCCATTAACCAAAAAGCCGTATTTCTGGCGTAAATGTGACAGTCACTTATGCACGTCTTATCTCAGATTTTGCAGTATATTAGAGGGTTTTTTCACCCCAGTAACCAAAAAGATGTATTTCTGGCCTAAATGTGACAGTCACTTATGCACGTCTTATCCCAGATGTGCAGTATATCAGAGGGTTTTTTCACCCCAGTAACCAAAAAGCTGTATTTCTGGCCTAAATGTGACAGTCACTTATGCACGTCTTATCCCAGATGTGCAGTATATCAGAGGGTTTTTTCACCCCAGTAACCAAAAAGATGTATTTCTGGCCTAAATGTGACAGTCACTTATGCACGTCTAATCCCAGATGTGCAGTATATCAGAGGGTTTTTTCACCCCAGTAACCAAAAAGCCGTATTTCTGGCCTAAATGTGACAGTCACTTATGCACGTCTAATCCCAGATGTGCAGTATATTAGAGGGTTTTTTCACCCCAGTAACCAAAAAGCCGTATTTCTGGCCTAAATGTGACAGTCACTTATGCACGTCTAATCCCAGATGTGCAGTATATCAGAGGGTTTTTTCACCCCAGTAACCAAAAAGCTGTATTTCTGGCCTAAATGTGACAGTCACTTATGCACGTCTTATCCCAGATGTGCAGTATATTAGAGGGTTTTTTCACCCCAGTAACCAAAAAGACGTATTTCTGGCCTAAATGTGACAGTCACTTATGCACGTCTTATCCCAGATTTTGCAGTATATAAGAGGGTTTTTTCACCCCAGTAACCAAAAAGCCGTATTTCTGGCCTAAATGTGACAGTCACTTATGCACGTCTAATCCCAGATGTGCAGTATATTAGAGGGTTTTTTCACCCCAGTAACCAAAAAGCTGTATTTCTGGCCTAAATGTGACAGTCACTTATGCACGTCTAATCCCAGATGTGCAGTATATCAGAGGGTTTTTTCAATTCTGTAACCAAAAAGATGTATTTCTGGCCTAAATGTGACAGTCACTTATGCACGTCTTATCTCAGATTTTGCAGTATATTAGAGGGTTTTTTCACCCCAGTAACCAAAAAGCTGTATTTCTGGCCTAAATGTGACAGTCACTTATGCACGTCTAATCCCAGATGTGCAGTATATCAGAGGGTTTTTTCACGGCAGTAACTAAAAAGATGTATTTCTGGCCTAAATGTGACAGTCACTTATGCACGTCTTATCCCAGATGTGCAGTATATTAGAGGGTTTTTTCACCCCAGTAACCAAAAAGCCGTATTTCTGGCCTAAATGTGACAGTCACTTATGCACGTCTAATCCCAGATGTGCAGTATATTAGAGGGTTTTTTCACCCAGTAACCAAAAAGCCGTATTTCTGGCCTAAATGTGACAGTCACTTATGCACGTCTAATCCCAGATGTGCAGTATATCAGAGGGTTTTTTCACCCCAGTAACCAAAAAGCCGTATTTCTGGCCTAAATGTGACAGTCACTTATGCACGTCTAATCCCAGATGTGCAGTATATCAGAGGGTTTTTTCACCCCAGTAACCAAAAAGCCGTATTTCTGGCGTAAATGTGACAGTCACTTATGCACGTCTTATCTCAGATTTTGCAGTATATTAGAGGGTTTTTTCACCCCAGTAACCAAAAAGATGTATTTCTGGCCTAAATGTGACAGTCACTTATGCACGTCTTATCCCAGATGTGCAGTATATTAGAGGGTTTTTTCACCCCAGTAACCAAAAAGCTGTATTTCTGGCCTAAATGTGACAGTCACTTATGCACGTCTTATCCCAGATGTGCAGTATATCAGAGGGTTTTTTCACCCCAGTAACCAAAAAGATGTATTTCTGGCCTAAATGTGACAGTCACTTATGCACGTCTAATCCCAGATGTGCAGTATATCAGAGGGTTTTTTCACCCCAGTAACCAAAAAGACGTATTTCTGGCCTAAATGTGACAGTCACTTATGCACGTCTAATCCCAGATGTGCAGTATATTAGAGGGTTTTTTCACCCCAGTAACCAAAAAGCCGTATTTCTGGCCTAAATGTGACAGTCACTTATGCACGTCTAATCCCAGATGTGCAGTATATCAGAGGGTTTTTCACGCCAGTAACTAAAAAGATGTATTTCTGGCCTAAATGTGACAGTCACTTATGCACGTCTTATCCCAGATTTGCAGTATATTAGAGGGTTTTTTCACCCCAGTAACCAAAAAGACGTATTTCTGGCCTAAATGTGACAGTCACTTATGCACGTCTAATCCCAGATGTGCAGTATATTAGAGGGTTTTTTTCACTCCAGTAACCAAAAAGCCGTATTTCTGGCCTAAATGTGACAGTCACTTATGCACGTCTAATCCCAGATGTGCAGTATATCAGAGGGTTTTTTCACCCCAGTAACCAAAAAGCCGTATTTCTGGCCTAAATGTGACAGTCACTTATGCACGTCTAATCCCAGATGTGCAGTATATTAGAGGGTTTTTTCACTCCAGTAACCAAAAAGCCGTATTTCTGGCCTAAATGTGACAGTCACTTATGCACGTCTAATCCCAGATGTGCAGTATATTAGATGGTTTTTTCACCCCAGTAACCAAAAAGCTGTATTTCTGGCCTAAATGTGACAGTCACTTATGCACGTCTAATCCCAGATGTGCAGTATATCAGAGGGTTTTTTCACCCCAGTAACCAAAAAGCCGTATTTCTGGCCTAAATGTGACAGTCACTTATGCACGTCTTATCTCAGATTTTGCAGTATATTAGAGGGTTTTTTTACCCCAGTAACCAAAAAGATGTATTTCTGGCCTAAATGTGACAGTCACTTATGCACATCTTATCCCAGATGTGCAGTATATCAGAGGGTTTTTTCACGCCAGTAAGCAAAAAGTTGTATTTCTGGCCTAAATGTGACAGTCACTTATGTACGTCTTATCCCAGATGTGCAGTATATCAGAGGGTTTTTTCACCCCAGTAACCAAAAAGATGTATTTCTGGCCTAAATGTGACAGTCACTTATGCACGTCTAATCCCAGATGTGCAGTATATTAGAGGGTTTTTTCACCCCAGTAACCAAAAAGCCGTATTTCTGGCCTAAATGTGACAGTCACTTATGCACGTCTAATCCCAGATGTCCAGTATATCAGAGGGTTTTTTCACCCCATTAACCAAAAAGCCGTATTTCTGGCGTAAATGTGACAGTCACTTATGCACGTCTTATCTCAGATTTTGCAGTATATTAGAGGGTTTTTTCACCCCAGTAACCAAAAAGATGTATTTCTGGCCTAAATGTGACGGTCACTTATGCACGTCTTATCCCAGATGTGCAGTATATCAGAGGGTTTTTTCACCCCAGTAACCAAAAAGCTGTATTTCTGGCCTAAATGTGACAGTCACTTATGCACGTCTTATCCCAGATGTGCAGTATATCAGAGGGTTTTTTCACCCCAGTAACCAAAAAGATGTATTTCTGGCCTAAATGTGACAGTCACTTATGCACGTCTAATCCCAGATGTGCAGTATATCAGAGGGTTTTTTCACCCCAGTAACCAAAAAGACGTATTTCTGGCCTAAATGTGACAGTCACTTATGCACGTCTAATCCCAGATGTGCAGTATATTAGAGGGTTTTTTCACCCCAGTAACCAAAAAGCTGTATTTCTGGCCTAAATGTGACAGTCACTTATGCACGTCTAATCCCAGATGTGCAGTATATCAGAGGGTTTTTTCACCCCAGTAACCAAAAAGCTGTATTTCTGGCCTAAATGTGACAGTCACTTATGCACGTCTAATCCCAGATGTGCAGTATATTAGAGGGTTTTTTCACCCCAGTAACCAAAAAGATGTATTTCTGGCCTAAATGTGACAGTCAATTATGCACGTCTTATCCCAGATTTTGCAGTATATAAGAGGGTTTTTTCACCCCAGTAACCAAAAAGCCGTATTTCTGGCCTAAATGTGACAGTCACTTATGCACGTCTAATCCCAGATGTGCAGTATATTAGAGGGTTTTTTCACCCCAGTAACCAAAAAGCCGTATTTCTGGCCTAAATGTGACAGTCACTTATGCACGTCTTATCCCAGATTTTGCAGTATATTAGAGGGTTTTTTCACCCCAGTAACCAAAAAGACGTATTTCTGGCCTAAATGTGACAGTCACTTATGCACGTCTTATCCCAGATTTTGCAGTATATAAGAGGGTTTTTTCACCCCAGTAACCAAAAAGCCGTATTTCTGGCCTAAATGTGACAGTCACTTATGCACGTCTAATCCCAGATGTGCAGTATATTAGAGGGTTTTTTCACCCCAGTAACCAAAAAGCCGTATTTCTGGCCTAAATGTGACAGTCACTTATGCATGTCTAATCCCAGATGTGCAGTATATTAGAGGGTTTTTTCACCCGAGTAACCAAAAAGCTGTATTTCTGGCCTAAATGTGACAGTCACTTATTTGCGTCTAATCCCAGATGTGCAGTATATTAGAGGGTTTTTTCACCCCAGTAACCAAAAAGCCGTATTTCTGGCCTAAATGTGACAGTCACTTATGCACGTCTAATCTTAGATGTGCAGTTCATTAGAGTTTTTTTTAACCCCAGTAACCAAAAAGATGTATTTCTGGCCTAAATGTGACACTCACTTATGCATGTCTAATCCCAGATGTGCAGTATATTAGAGGGATTTTTCACTAAGTAAGCAAAAAGATTTATTTTTGGCCTAAATGTGACACTCACTTATGCATGTCTTATCCCAGATGTGCAGTATATCAGAGGGTTTTTTCACCCCAGTAACCAAAAAGCACTATTTCTGGCCTAAATGTGACAGTCACTTATGCACGTCTAATCCCAGATGTGCAGTATATTAGAGGGTTTTTTCACCCGAGTAACCAAAAAGCTGTATTTCTGGCCTAAATGTGACAGTCACTTATTTGCGTCTAATCCCAGATGTGCAGTATATTAGAGGGTTTTTTCACCCCAGTAACCAAAAAGCCGTATTTCTGGCCTAAATGTGACAGTCACTTATGCACGTCTAATCTTAGATGTGCAGTTCATTAGAGTTTTTTTTAACCCCAGTAACCAAAAAGATGTATTTCTGGCCTAAATGTGACACTCACTTATGCATGTCTAATCCCAGATGTGCAGTATATTAGAGGGATTTTTCACTAAGTAAGCAAAAAGATTTATTTTTGGCCTAAATGTGACACTCACTTATGCATGTCTTATCCCAGATGTGCAGTATATCAGAGGGTTTTTTCACCCCAGTAACCAAAAAGCACTATTTCTGGCCTAAATGTGACAGTCACTTATGCACGTATAATCCCAGATGTGCAGTATATTAGAGGGTTTTTTCACCCCAGTAAGTAAAAAGATGCATTTCTGGACTTGCAGACATGCAGATAGCCTGTGCTGGTGCACTATCGTTGCATAAAATGTCTACCGATTACGTATTGATATTGACAAACTGAAGTAAAAAAAAGTTAATTTTCAGCAGTAGTTGGCTCAGGGCAGGCTTAAAAAAATTGTGCACTGCACCCACAAAACACATTTGCTTTAGATCGCTGAGTAAAAAAAGAAGTTCTTGATAAGATTTCTCCCTGATCTCTCCCTCTCAGCAGCTGCAGCCTCTCCCTACACTAATCCGAGCAGAGTGACGGGCGGCGCTACGTGACTCCAGCTTAAATAGAGGCTGGGTCACTTGCTGCAGTTGGCCAATCACAGCCATTCCAATAGTAGGTATGGCTGTGATGGCCTTTTGGGGCAAGTAGTATGACGCTTGTTGATTGGCTGCTGTGCAGCCTTTCAAAAAGCGCCAAGAAAGCGCCGAACACCGAACCCGAACTTTTACGTAAATGTTCGGGTCCGGGTACCGAAAAACCTAAAGTTCGGTACGAACCCGAACTTTACCGTTCGTGTTCGCTCAACTCTACTTTTGCCACAAATAAGTGCACCAGTGAAGTGCGTATATTTTTTTATTTCTGTACAATTTCGACACCTATAACTACAGAAGTGAACTGATAATATATTTTTCTTTTTGTACTGAAATAGGCCAATAAATGCTTTTAGCAGAAAAAATGCACAAGTGAAGTGCATATATATTTTTATTTCTGTACTGAAATAGGCCAGTAAATGCTTTCAACTCATATAACTGCATCAGTGAACTGAGAATATATTTTTCTTTTTGTACTGAAATAGGCCAGTAAACACTTTTAGCAGAAATGAATGCACCAGTGAAGTGCCTATATATTTTTCTATCTGTTCTGAAATAGGCCAGTAAATGCTTTCAACACATAGAACTGCAAAAGTGAACTGAGAATATTTTTGTACTGAAATAGGCCAGTAAACGGTTTCAACACATAGGTCCCTTTCACACGGGCGAGTATTCCACGCGGATGCGATGCGTGAGTTGAACGCATTGCACCCACACTGAATCAGGACCCATTCATTTCTATGGGGCTGTTCACATGAGCGGTGATTTTCACACATCACTTGTGCGTTGCGTGAAAATCGCAGCAAGCTCTATTTTGTAAGTTTTTCATGCAACGCAGGCCCCATAGAAGTGAATGGGGCTGCGTGAAAATCGCAAGCATCCGCAAGCAAGTGCGGATGCGGTGTGATTTTCACGCACGGTTGCTAGGAGACGATCGGGATGGAGACCCGATTATTATTTTCCCTTATAACATGGTTATAAGGGAAAATAATAGCATTCTGAATACAGAATGCATAGTAAAATAGCGCTGGAGGGGTTAAAAAAAATAAATAAATAATTTAATTCACCTTAATCCACTTGCTCGCACTGCCGGCATCTCGTCTGTCTCCTTCTTTGCTGAACAGGACATGTGGTGACGTCACTCCGGTCATCACATGATCCATCACATGATCTTTTACCATGGTGATGGATCATGTGATGGATCATGTGATGACCGGAGTGATGTCATCACAGGTCCTGTTCCTGCAATGAATGCTCACCACAGGTCCTGTTCAGCAAAGGAGACAGAAGGAGATGCCGGGCTGCGCAATCAAGTGGACTAAGGTGAGTTAAATTATAATTATTTTTTTTTAACCCCTCCAGCGCTATTTTACTATGCATTCTGTATTCAGAATGCTATTATTTTCCCTTATAACCATATTATAAGGGAAAATAATACAATCTACACAACCCCGATCCCAAGCCCGAACTTCTGTGAAGAAGTTCGGGTTTGGGTACCAAACATGCGCGATTTTTCTCACGCGAGTGCAAAACGCATTACAATGTTTTGCACTCGCGCGGAAAAATCGCGCGCGTTTCCGCAACGCACCCACACATTTTCCTGCAACCCCTGTCTGAAAGAGGCCATATAACTGTAGTAGTGAACTTAGAATGTATTTTTCTTTTTGTACTGAAATAGGCCAGTAAACAGTTTTGCCACTAAATAAGTGCACCCGTGAAGTGCGTATATTTTCTCCTTTCTGTACAATTTCAACACATATAACTGCAGAAGTGAACTGAGAATATATTTTTCTTTTTGTACTGAAATAGGCCAGTAAACGCTTTTAGCAGAAATAAATGCACCATTGAAGTGCATATATTTTTTCTTTCTGTACTGAAATAGGCCAGTAATCACTTTCCACACATATAACTGCAGAAGTGAACTGAGAATACATTTTTCTTTTTGTACTGAAATAGGCCAGTAAACGCTTTTAGCAGAAATAAATGAACCAGTGACGTGCTTATATATATATTTTTCTCTACTGAAATAGGCCAGTAAATGCTTTCAACACATATAACTGCAGAAGTGAACTGAGAATATATTTTTGCTTTTGTACTGAAATAGGCCAGTAAATGCTTTTAGCAGAAATAAATGCACCAGTGAAGTGCATATATATTTTTCTTTCTGTACTGAAATAGCCCAGTAAACGCTTTCAACACATAACTGCAGAAGTGAACTGAGAATATATTTTTATTTTTGTACTGAAATAGGTGTCACGGCCATGGTCATGGTCGTGACTCTTCACCGCATGCAGTTGCCTGCGGTCTTGGTGTTGTTGTCAATCACAGGTGAGGGCTATAGTATGTTGCCTTACCTGTGGTTGCCGCTGGCAACATTGTGTATGTGGCAGCAGAGCAGCCTGAGCGGTGCTAGGCAGCTTGCTGCAGTAGGCATGCGGTTGCACCTGGCAACCTCTCTTTATAGGTGTGCCTTTTATCGGTGTGCACGGGGTGTTATACGTGTTGTGTGCACTTCCCCTTTAAGTTGTTGTTTTCCCTTCCCTGGTGTTGGAAGGGTTAACTTCCTTCCTAGTGTGTGTGTGCACTGGGTGTGTCTGACTGTGGGTGTGGCTACTTGGCCCTATAAAGCCTCAGTGGAAGGCAGTAGTCAGAGAGGGTGCTTCAGCCATGCTTGCTGGAGACATCCGCCTGCTTATTTACCATCAGCCAGTGAGGGCCACCCTGGTTGTCATAAACGTTATGTCTGGTGTTAGTTTATGGTTTACTGGGTTCCCGTGTGATGTCTGTTGTGTGCTGTGTCCTTTATGTTGGTTGTGGATAGCAGCACTTGCACGTGGGTTCCAGGTTGTGTGTCTGTGGCAGGTAAGTGTGGAACTAGTCTCACTTACCTGTCATTGCCATATGTCTGTTTATGTTCCCTTTTCTTTATAGCTTGGCCATTTTAGACTCCTGTTACTCCGTGTCCAGGAGGAACGGGCTGTCTACCCAGCTCCTAGTACAGGGATCGTCGGAGGGTCAGAGGGGATCCAAGGTTCCGGAGCATGAGCCCTCCTACCTTCAAGGGCGGCTCATGCAGCTAGGAGTCAGGGTCAGCTATTTTCCCGGGCAGTATATGAAGGGAATGGGGGGCGGAGTTTATCAGACAGGAGCTTGTGAAGAAGCAGGAAGATTTTTTAAGGTTTGGAAGGATTTTTTGCTGGGAGTTATGGAGTTTTATTGGATGCGGTGAAGGCAGCGGTGGAGAGACATGGGGCCGATTGGTTGCAGCAGAGTCTGCAAGCTGTATTGACGGGTCCGGTTCCCACACCGGCTGCCCCTGCTGCTAGGGCTAGGAGGTCTGTGCCCCCAGAGAGGCTGAGCCCTGAGGCTACCCCACGGGTGCGGCGGCGCTTAAGAAGCCCCAGCAGGGACCCTTCGTTGCGGGCGGTGAGGGCTGTGAGCCCTGCGCCTCGCCGCCGCAGCGGGAGGAATCCTGGTCGGCGCGGGGCACCAGCGGGAGAGGACCGGGCTGTGCCCGTCGCCTCGTCCTATTCACGGCGTGGGAGGAGCTATGCAGGTGCGGCGTCTCCCCTTGTGGCCTTGTCGGACGGGGAGCGTGCCAGGCGTCGGCCCTTACCTGAGGAGCGGGCGGCGAGTCGACCACGGTGGGGAGAGGAGCGTGCGGCCCCACAGCCTTCCGGTGGGGGCCTGGATCCTGGAGTGAGGTCAGCAGTGGTGCGTGTTGCGCCGCGGTCCTTGTCGCAGGGCCGGCGGCGTTCTTCAGTGAGACTGCAGAGGAGCGGGCGGAGCGCGGCAGCGACACCGGTGGCTGTCCCTGGTACTGCAGCTGGATTTGTTCAGGACGCTGAGGTTGCTGTAGGAGCTGGACTAGGAGGTGCTGCAGTACTGGACGACTGCAGTGATGGAGGTATTTCGGATGCGGCTGCCGGTTTCCCTGCCGGTGAGCCTGGACGGAGGCGGTTTACGTCGGTTGCCGGGGGCGACGAGAGACGGCGGCCGCCTGTCGGCGGGCCTGGACAGCGGGCGGAAGTGGAGGACGGCGAGGTGAGCCAGGACGACTCTGGAGCTGACGACAGGCGGATGGACGAGGATGGAGCCGGTCCGGCGGCAGCGCAGCTGAGCGGACCATCGATGGCGGGAGTTTCCGGGTGGACCGTGGCTGCTGGGCGGATACCTCAGGGCCGGTCAGGTGAGGGGCCTTCGGGTCAGCAACGGGCTCCTGTTGAGCAATCGGTGGGGGGGGGGTATTTTGCAGGGCCAGGGGTTGGCGCAGGAATTGCTAGAGGGGATGGTGTCGCTTTTGTCTAGGTTGGGGTCGGGCGTGCGGGAGTCACCTGCGGCGGTATGGGCTCCAGAGGTGTCCGGTGTTACGAGGTGTCAGTCTGGCGGGGTTGGCTCGAGTAGCGTTGGGGCGGATGTGGAGGCGCCGGGGACTGGGGATATGTAGTATACGGGAGTTGTAATACCCGTTACTACCAAAGGTCACTTGGTGTGCTGTCGTCCCTCCTAATTATGGGAAGTTGCTATATGTCAGTTTTATAAAATGTAATGTAATGTGTGTATTTTCCTGTCACTGAAACTTGCACTTACAGGCCTGCTAGGGGTGTCATTCCTACTTCTAGTCCATAGAGGGAGCTAGGGAGCCCTAGTTTATATAAGGGCCAGACAAGGAAGGGAAAGTCAGTGTAACCTGATCTAGTGTGGAGTGCAGAAGTCAGTCTAGACCACAGTCAGAAGTTTCTAGAGCCTGAGGAAGTTTCCAGAAGCTGAGAGAGACAGAGGCAAAGATCAGGAAAGCAAGAGGTACTCAGAAAGACAGAGGAGGTACTGATTAAAGCCATAGCCAAGGATATAAAGCCAGAATTAGGTTAATGGGCCTTGGTGAAGAATTGCTACATTCCAGGATCAGACAGAGTTAGAGTGCAAGCTCCTTTGCTGCAAATCCTGTGTTCAACACTCTGTAATTACCCTGCTGTACTGAATTGCCTGCATCGACCGAATTGCGAAATCGACTGTATGCTGAGGAACTGCGTTTCCAATATTGTCTCTGCCTGCAAACTACTAAAGTTGAAGTTC
>NW_024400888.1:0-17433 GCF_905171765.1 Bufo bufo
ATGATAACTAGGGATGAGCGAACTTGTGTTTCAATTCGGCGTACAAGGTTTGGGTTTGGGTTATCTAAGAATAACGTTATGGATTCCGCTTCCACAGACCATAAGTTATGGTTCGTGGTAATGGAATCCATGACGGAATTCTTAAATAACTCGAACCTTGTACGCCGAACTAGAAACACAAGTTGGCTCATCACTAATGATAACAATTGGCACAATTAAAAGAGGAATGCATTGTTTGTGAAGTTTTTAAAACTACTCTTCACATGTCTGAATGAATTCTGCTTCTGGGAAAGTTGAATGACAACTAATATGGATGTCACTGGAACCTACTCAGGGTATGGCCAAAGGGTCAGGTTTCCTGATGCAGTATTTGAAGCCAAATCCAGGTGTGAATTAAAAAAACTGAAAGTCTTATGTGCCCTGTATATTTTTTCTCTTTTTATGATCCATTCCTGATCATGGCTTCCAACAATGCATCAGGAAACCTGACCATGTATCCGTACCCTGAGAGCCACATTTACCTAGTTATACTGTGCATCTGTATACTATGTATCTGTGTGTATATATTTGTGTAGCTCTGGGTATGTGCATACTATGTATCCCTGTGTATATGTCTACATACTATGTATCTGTGGGTACATATCTCTGTATCTGTATACTATGTATCCCTGTGTATATATCTGTGTATATGTCTATATACTATGCATCTGTGGGTACATATCTCTGTATCTGTATACTATGTATCCCTGTGTATATATCTGTGTATACACTCACCTAAAGAATTATTAGGAACACCTGTTCTATTTCTCATTAATGCAATTATCTAGTCAACCAATCACATGGCAGTTGCTTCAATGCATTTAGGAGGGTGGTCCTGGTCAAGACAATCTCCTGAACTCCAAACTGAATGTCAGAATGGGAAAGAAAGGGGATTTAAGCAATTTTGAGCGTGGCATGGTTGTTGGTGCCAGATGGGCCGGTCTGAGTATTTCACAATCTGCTCAGTTACTGGGATTTTCACGCACAACCATTTCTAGGGTTTACAAAGAATGGTGTGAAAAGGGAAAAACATCCAGTATGCGGCAGTCCTGTGGGCAAAAATGCCTTGTGGATGCTAGAGGTCAGAGGAGAATGGGCCGACTGATTCAAGCTGATAGAAGAGCAACGTTGACTAAAATAACCACTCGTTACAACCAAGGTATGCAGCAAAGCATTTGTGAAGCCACAACACACACAACCTTGAGGCGGATGGGCTACAACAGCAGAAGACCCCACCGGGTACCACTCATCTCCACTACAAATAGGAAAAAGAGGCTACAATTTGCACGAGCTCACCAAAATTGGACTGTTGAAGACTGGAAAAATGTTGCCTGGTCTGATGAGTCTCGATTTCTGTTGAGACATTGAAATGGTAGAGTCCGAATTCGGCGTAAACAGAATGAGAACATGTATCCATCCTCTGATGGCTACTTCCAGCAGGATAATGCACCATGTCACAAAGCTCAAATCATTTCAAATTGGTTTCTTGAACATGACAATGAGTTCACTGTACTAAAATGGCCCCCACAGTCACCAGATCTCAACCCAATAGAGCATCTTTGGGATGTGGTGGAACGGGAGCTTCGTGCCCTGGATGTGCATCCCCCAAATCTCCATCAACTGCAAGATGCTATCCTATCAATATGGGCCAACATTTCTAAGGGCTCTTTCACACTTGCGTTGTCCGGATCCGGCATGTACTCCACTTGCCGGAATTACACTCCGGATCCGGAAAAACGCAAGTGTACTGAAAGCATTTGAAGACGGAACCGTCTTCCAAATGCTTTCAGTGTTACTATGGCACCCAGGACGCTATTAAAGTCCTGGTTGCCATAGTAGGAGCGGGGAGCGGGGGAGCAGTATACTTACAGTCCGTGCGGCTCCCGGGGCGCTCCAGAATGACGTCAGAGCGCCCCATGCGCATGGATGACGTGATCCATGCGATCACGTGATCCATGCGCTTGGGGCGCCCTGACGTCACTCTGGAGCGCCCGGGGAGCCGCACGGACGGTAAGTACACTGCTCCCCCGCTCCCCGCTACACTTACCATGGCTGTCAGGACTTTAGCGTCCCGGCAGCCATGGTAACCACTCTGAAAAAGCTAAATGTCGGCTCCGGCAATGCGCCGAAACGACGTTTAGCTTAAGGCCGGATCCGGATCAATGCCTTCCAATGGGCATTAATTCCGGATCCGGCCTTGCGGCAAGTGTTCCGGATTTTTGGCCGGAGCAAAAAGCGCAGCATGCTGCGGTATTTTCTCCGGCCAACAAACGTTCCGTACCGGAACTGAAGACATCCTGATGCATCCTGAACGGATTACTCTCCATTCAGAATGCATTAGGATAATCCTGATCAGGATTCTTCCGGCATAGAGCCCCGACGACGGAACTCTATGCCGGAAGACAATAACGCAGGTGTGAAAGAGCCCTAAAGAATGCTATCAGCACCTTGTTGAATCAATGCCACTTAGAATTAAGGCAGTTCTGAAGGCAAAAGGGGGTCCAACAACGTATTAGTATGGTGTTCCTAATAATTCTTTAGGTGAGTGTATGTCTACATACTATGTATCTGTGGGTACATATCTCTGTATCTGTATACTATGTATCCCTGGGTATATGTCTACATACTATGTATCTGTGGGTACATATCTCTATATACTATGTATCCCTCTGTATATGTCTGTATATTTATGTGTATGTGTTACTGTGTGTACATGTCTCTGATTAAGGTGTAGAAACATCTCAAAGATGATTAAAAAAAAATGTAGGGGAGGCTCCCAGAGCTAAATTTCAAGTGGCAAGGAGTCAGGATATTTATGTCAATGTAAAATTAAACTTTTTCTTTTTTTAATAAATTAGGAAATATTTTTTAGTTATGTTTTACTTTGCCATTATTGGGTGCAGATTGATAGGAAAAACTTTTTTTTATTATTTCAGCACAAGGCCGCAACGTAACAAAATGTGGAAAAAGTGAGAGGGTCTGAAGACTTTCCAAAAGCACTCGTATGTCTGTGTATAGTAACCGGCACCCTCGCCAATCAGCTGTATGAAGGGAAGGCATGTGCAGTGTGTGCATGCCGTCTCCCTCTCTTCCTGCTCGCCATAGTCATAGCAGCAGGGAGCAGGAAGAGAGAAGGGAGACGGCACGCACGCGCCTTCCCATCATACCGCTGATTGGTGGGGGTGCTGGAGCCTCGCCAATCTGATATTGATCAATATTAAAAGCCCAGAGAACTACCCTGAATCCAGGGTCTGGGTTGGACTGCTGCTTCTGCACACTCTATGTGCCCCTGTGTTTTGTGTTTGTATGTGTTTATTAGTATGTATGTGTCTGTGTAGCAGTATGTACATCTGTCTGCGTGTATGCATTAAGCTGGGGCTATACACACATAATTCTGTTTGTCTTTGTGAGCCGCCAAGCAGGATTAAATCCCCACATAATTCCTTCATCCTTCTGCCGATATGGTACTTTTCTACAGACGGCATGATAGCGGATACCGGCCATGTGCAAGCTGCACTTTCCGTCAGCCCATTTGTATAAATCCTTATTCTTGTCTACAAAACGGACACGAATGGGACTTGTTCTTTCATCTGCAGCACGGCACCATAGAAATAAATGGGTCTGCAGACCAAAAATATGGTTGAGTGAAGGAGTTCTCCTTTCAGACAAACTTTCCAAACTGCACAATAATAACATAAGCGATGCCCGGGGGGACTCCGAACATATTCACTGAGAGAGGAGGAAAGTTCTATCTAATGAAATTTATTGCAGGGATCAAAGCACAATATAAATTACTCTGGCTAATAACACAGTCCTGTCACTATGGATGATGATACTCTGCTCAGTCCTGTCACTATGGATGATGATACTCTGCTCAGTCCTGTCACTATGGATGATGATACTCTGCTCAGTCCTGTCACTATGGATGATGATACTCTGGTCAGTCCTGTCACTATGGATGATGATACTCTGCTCAGTCCTGTCACTATGGATGATGATACTCTGCGCAGTCCTGTCACTATGGATGATGATACTCTGCTCAGTCCTGTCACTATGGATGATGATACTCTGGTCAGTCCTGTCACTATGGATGATGATACTCTGCTCAGTCCTGTCACTATGGATGATGATACTCTGGTCAGTCCTGTCACTATGGATGATGATACTCTGCTCAGTCCTGTCACTATGGATGATGATACTCTGCTCAGTCCTGTCACTATGGATGATGATACTCTGCTCAGTACTGTCACTATGGATGAAGATACTCTGCTCAGTCCTAACACTATGTATGGTGATACTACGCTCAGTCCTGTCACTATGTATGATGATACTCTGCTCAGTCCTGTCACTATGGATGATGATACTCTGCTCAGTCCTGTCACTATGGATGATGATACTCTGCGCAGTCCTGTCACTATGGATGATGATAATACGCTCAGTCCTGTCACTATGGATGATGATACTCTGCTCAGTCCTGTCACTATGGATGATGATACTCTGCGCAGTCCTGTCACTATGGATGATGATACTCTGCTCAGTCCTGTCACTATGGATGATGATAATACGCTCAGTCCTGTCACTATGGATGATGATACTCTGCTCAGTCCTGTCACTATGGATGATGATACTCTGCTCAGTCCTGTCACTATGGATGATGATACTCTGCGCAGTCCTGTCACTATGGATGATTATACTCTGCTCAGTCCTGTCACTATGGATGATGATACTCTGCTCAGTCCTGTCACTATGGATGGTGATACTACACTCAGTCCTGTCACTATCTATGGATGAAGATACTCTGCTCAGTCCTGTCACTATGGATGAAGATACTACGCTCAGTCCTGTCACTATCTATGGATGAAGATACTCTTCTCAGTCCTGTCACTATGGATGGTGATACTCTGCTCAGTCCTGTCACTCTGGATGATGATACTCTGCTCAGTCCTGTCACTATGGATGATGATACTCTGCGCAGTCCTGTCACTATGGATGATGATACTCTGCTCAGTCCTGTCACTATGGATGATGATACTCTGCTCAGTCCTGTCACTATGGATGATGATACTCTGCTCAGTCCTGTCACTATGGATGATGATACTCTGCTCAGTCCTGTCACTATGGATGATGATACTCTGCTCAGTCCTGTCACTATCTATGGATGATGATACTCTGCTCAGTCCTGTCACTATCTATGGATGATGATAATACGCTCAGTCCTGTCACTATCTATGGATGAAGATACTATGCTCAGTCCTGTCACTATGGATGGTGATACTACACTCAGTCCTGTCACTATCTAGATACTCTGCTCAGTCCTGTCACTATGGATGAAGATACTACGCTCAGTCCTGTCACTATCTATGGATGAAGATACTCTGCTCAGTCCTGTCACTATGGATGATGATACTTTGCTCAGTCCTAACACTATGGATGATGATACTCTGCTCAGTCCTGTCACTCTGGATGATGATACTCTTCTCAGTCCTGTCACTCTGGATGGTGATACTCTGCTCACTCCTGTCACTCTGGATGATGATACTCTTCTCAGTCCTGTCACTATGGATGGTGATACTCTGCTCAGTCCTGTCATTATGTATGGTGATACTCTGCTCAGTCCTGTCATTATGTATGGTGATACTCTGCTCAGTCCTGTCACTATGGATGATGATACTCTGCTCAGTCCTGTCACTATGGATGATGATACTCTGCTCAGTCCTGTCACTATCTATGGATGATGATAATACGCTCAGTCCTGTCACTTTCTATGGATGAAGATACTCTGCTCAGTCCTGTCACTATGGATGAAGATACTCTGCTTAGTCCTGTCACTATGTATGGTGATACTACACTCAGTCCTGTCACTATGGATGATGATACTCTGCTCAGTCCTGTCACTATGTATGGTGATACTACACTCAGTCCTGTCACTATCTATGGATGAAGATACTCTGCTCAGTCCTGTCATTATGTATGGTGATACTCTGCTCAGTCCTGTCATTATGTATGGTGATACTCTGCTCAGTCCTGTCACTATGGATGATACTACACTCAGTCCTGTCACTATGGATGAAGATACTCTGCTCAGTCCTGTCACTATGGATGAAGATACTCTGCTCAGTCCTGTCACTATGGATGAAGATACTCTGCTCAGTCCTGTCACTATGTATGGTGATACTACGCTCAGTCCTGTCCCTATCTATGGATGAAGATACTCTGCTCAGTCCTGTCACTATGGATGAAGATACTCTGCTCAGTCCTGTCACTATGTATGGTGATACTACGCTCAGTCCTGTCCCTATCTATGGATGAAGATACTCTGCTCAGTCCTGTCACTATGGATGAAGATACTACGCTCAGTACTGCCACTATGGATGATAATACTACACTCTGTCCTGTCGCTATCTATGGATGAAGATACTCTGCTCAGTACTGTCACTATGGATGATGATATTACACCCAGTCCTGTCACTATCTATGGATGATGATAGTACACTCAGTCTTCACACTATCTATGGATAATGATACTATATTGTCTTGTTGCTATCTATAGATGGTGATATTGCGTTCAGTCCCATCACTAACTATGGATGATACACTCAGTCCTTTCGCTATCTGTGGATGATGACACTACATCAAATTCTTGGAAGTCAAGAAATTTATGTCTGGTGCTGACTAGCACATAGGAGCAATAGGAGTAAGAAATTGTGCAATGAATAAAAAAATTGAAACTCCAAATGTATTTATTTTCATCACTTATTTAATGGATAGATATTTGGGGGGTTGTGCCATGTGAGGTTTGCTTATTGCAACCCATGCCCCTAATGTAAAAAAATCTCTGGTTTCGCAAGTGCAGCAGTTTCTCTGTAGCTACCTAAAGGTAATCTATTGACAGTGGCATATTCCCTTTAGCAGATGATAGATAAATAGACAGATAGATAGATATTTTAAAAAAAGGTAGTGCTCCAAAGCTTCAGTGAAAAAGTATGCAGTTCTTTATTCCTTCATGTGGCATTTAAAGGGGATTTCTGGAATTACTATGGTTTTTAACAGAGATGCTGTTATAGTTGCTTACCACATATATATCTTCACTGCCCCTAACAACGCCCAGCTAGTTTATAGCTCCTCCCACCCCGCTAGTTACATAGACACTCCCCTATCACTGCCCCTAACAACACCCAGCTAGTTTATAGCTCCTCCCACCAAGATAGTTACATAGACACTCCCCTATCACATTGTATATATTTACTTATCTACACAGCACTCCATGGATTACACTTCTGGAGAAATAGCATCCACCCACTTTATTAGATAGATAATCTCTATGGATCGATCTGTCTATTAAATAGATACTTTAGAATGAGAGGCTATTAACCTATCCTGACCACGGGCTTCGGGCACTGCCCAAATGGTCGCAATGCCAACAATATCTGGGGAAGGCTTTTCTGATGCAAGAGCATAGAGGCCGCTAGGGGATCATTTTTGTGGCTTGTAACAATGATTCATACATCAATCCATAAGGAGGCGGACATAACATAACCTCTAGGTGATTTACCATTCAAATGCAGCTAAAATTAAACAAAAGTAATGGAAAATAATGACACATAGGCTGTTCCTGTCCTGAATGGAAAACAGGCTAATGCTTATTTATTACATTTTAATTGCCCCTTTAAGGAGCAGCGACCGAGGATTTGGTAACCAAAATACATCCTCTCTTCTTGTTCATTAAACTTCCTGGCTTTAGATAAAGTAATCACTTTGTATGACACTGCAACTTTGGAAGCGTCCGCAGGGATGAGGATTGGATGGCAGCCATATTGATCCGCAAAGGGTACTAGAATCACTAGCATCTAAAATACCACACATCCTGTGAATGAATGGATCACAGGAGATCTGAAATAACAGCGTTCACCTCCAGAGAACAGACCCTGGCCTGGTGCAACATTAAAGCCTCTGTCATTATAATTTACGTTGATCTATTATATTCTAGATGAAGTCTGTCACTTGATCACAGCTATGGGGACCCTCTAGTCTATGTACAACGCAGCCTGTAATGCTGAGGAAAGACTCCGATTTCTTTCTCTTGATCCTGAGTGAATGCTATACACTCCATTCCCATCAAAAGCTGCATGATGTGCATTACGCAAAGTTCGTCTATGCCGCGTGATATGCTACAGTACATATTCTATAGACACGGTAGGATGTTCTTCACAGAAAGGTTTCCTGCATCTACAGCAGCAGGGTCTTGACTTTCATGTTTTCTCTATCACTTGGATCAGCCATCATTCAGGGTCTTCATGATATAAGGAACCTGTGATTAGGCGGCTTTTATGTCCTCCTCCTCAATGTGAATGGAACCTGTGTGAAAGATCTCTTCATCTTTTATATTTTAGTAGACTGGGATAATTTCTGTTGCTCTTCCCTTTATCCCCTTAAGAGCAATTATATCCTTTGTAAGGTACATTCTGCAATATCACTGTGTTCTTCAGGCCTCTGGATTAAGAGCGTACCTTTTGGCTGCTTTGGATTTAAAGCACAAAAGTCTTAAGTCAAAATGTTTTTGCCAAGTGCTGGTCCTGAGCGTAACATCTACAGTAAGAATGACGGATTCACCAGAGAGACGAGGGGAACAGCTATACTTTATGGTGAGAACTTCACTATTGTACATATTAAAGAGACAGTATCAGTATTTTGTGTCTATGTAATATCTATCTATCAAACGTCAAGGTGGCTCCTATTCAGATGGGACCTACTCTAACATGGAGTGTCCAGCTCCATTGTTACTCTGACTCAGGCAGGTGGACGGGGAGTGCTAAGTTCCAAAGAGGATGCCTAATCCTCTACTATATATACAGTGCCTTGCAAAAGTATTCACCCTCCTTGACTTTTTTCGTATTTTGGTCCCTCACAACCTGGAATAACATGGATTGTTTGAGGATTTGCACATTTTAATTTACAGAACATGCCCACAACTTTGAAGATGTTTGTTTTTTTATTGTGAAGCAAACAACAAATAGGACAAAATAACAGAAAAAGTCAATGTACATAACTATTCACCCCCCTACAGTCAATACTTTGTAGAGCCACCTTTTGCAGCAATCACAGTTCCAAGTCACTTTGGTTAAGTCTCTATGAGCTTGCCACATCTTACCACTGGGATTTTTGCCCATTCCTCCTTGCAAAACTGCTCCAGCTCCTTCAAGTTGGATGGTTTGCGCTTGTGAACATCAATCTAAGGGTCCATTCACACATCCGTAATTTGGGTCCGCATTCGTTCCGCAATTTGCAGACCCATTCACTTTCAATGGGGCTGGAATAGATGCAAATCCATATTTCCTGGATCCGCATTTTTGGGATCCGCAATTTCGTTCCTGAAAAAAATAGAACATGTCCTATTCTTGTCCGCAATTGCGGACCAGAAAAGGCATTTTCTATTATAGTGTCTGTGATGTGCGGATCCGCAAATTGAGGATCGCACTTTGCAGGTGTCCGTGTTTTGCGGATCCGCAAAACACTTACGGACGTGTGAATGGACCCTTAGTCTGACCACAGATTTTCTATTGGATTGAGATCTGGGCTTTGACTGGGCCTTTCCAACACATTTACATGTTTCCCCTTAAACCACTCAAGTGTTGCTTTAGCAGTGTGTTTGGGGTCATTGTCCTGCTGGAAGGTGAACCTCCGTCCTAGTCTCAAATCATGCACAGAGTGGTACAGGTTTTGCTCAAGAATATCCCCGTATTTAGCACCATCCATCTTTCCCTCAACTCTGACCAGTTTCCCAGTTCCGGCTGCGGAAAAACCTCCCCACAGCATAATGCTGCCACCACCATGTTTCACTGTGGGGATGGTGTTCTTTGGGTGATGTGATGTGTTGGTTTTGCATTTTCTTTGATGGCCAAAAAGTTTAATTTTAGTCTCATCAGACCAGAGCACCTCCCTACATACATTTTGGGAGTCTCCCATATGCATTTTCGCAAACTCACAATGTGCCTTATTGTTTTTAGCTGAAAGTAATGGCTTTCTTCTGGCCACTCTGCCATAAAGCCCAACTCTATGAAGCGTACGGCTTATTGTCGTCCTATGTACAGATGTACTGATTAATGCCCTCCTTGCCCGGTCCATGAGTTTTGGTGGGCGGTTGTCTCTTGGCAGGTTTGCTGTTGTGCCATGTTATTTCCATTGGGTTATGATAGATTTGATGGTGCTCCTGGGGATCATCAAAGATTTGGATATTTTATTATAACCTAACCCTGACTTGTTCTTCTCAACAACATTGTCCCTTACTTGTTTGGAGAGTTCCTTGGTCTTCATGGCAGTGTTTGATTAGTGATGCATCTTGCTTAGGTGTTGCAGCCTCTGGGGCCTTTCAAAAAAAAGGTGTGTATATGTAATGACAGATCATGTGACACTTAGATTGCACACAGGTGACATCATTTCACTAATTATGTGACTTCTGAAGGTAATTGGTTGCGCCAGAGCTTTTTATGGGCTAACAAAAGGGGTGAATACATACGCACATGCCAATTTTCTGTTTTCTATTTCTAAACAATAGTTTTTTCCATATATTTTTCTCATTTCACTTCACCAACTTAGACTATTGTGTTCTGATTAATCACATAAAATTCAGGTTAACAAAACATTGAATTTAAGGCTGTAATGTAACAAAATATGAAAAAAGTTTAGGGGGTGAATACTTTTGCAAGGCACAATCAATTGTACCTAATCAAAAATAAGGAACAGCACCTCCAGAGATAATCACTGGTGCAAGCTACCATAGCAACTATGTAGAAAAACAAATAAGTAGCAGCACACCACTAAATGCACTAAGGGTGAGTAAAACAGGTGAATGTGCGAGCAGCGTCAAATAAGTGAGTAACAATGGAGCTGGACACTCTGTGTTAGAGTAGGTCCCATCTGATGAGAAGCCACCTTGACGTTTGGTAGATGGGCCAGACATATTTTTGATCAATTATATGCACTAAGAGCTTCTACTCCGTTTAATAGTAGGTATGGTAGTCATGTATTTGACTCTGTTCACACATTTACCTGTTTACCCACCCTTAGTGCATTTAGTGGTGTGCTGCTACTTATTTGTTTTTCTACATAGTTGCTATGGTAGCTTGCACCAGCGATTTATCTCTGGTGGTGCTGTTCCTTCTTTTTGATTATGTATCTATCTATCTCATACTTATCTTTGTTATATCTATCTATCTCAGTACTATCTCTCTAATATCTAGCTATGCATCTCCTATCTATTTTTCTCATATCTATATTTCTTGAATCCATATCTATTTATCTTGCATCTATTTACAATATCTATCTGTCTATCATCAATGTTAGGTAGGGAATAGTGCAGCCCTGTAATTCCACCCATACCACTATCCCTACCTACTTGGACAACCCGTCCTACATGACAGCCCCCAACTGGTCAACGGCCCCTAACTTAAGTTGGTACAGGAACCTAAACAAAAAGAGGTACAATTACTGGCAGACAAAGACAGAACTAGAAGGTTTTTCAAGGGTATATAAAGAAAAAGAAAAAAGAAAAAAAAAGTAACAATTTTTTATTTATTTTTCCTAAGACAGGGGAATCTTGAAGCCATGGCTCGATATTGTAGTAGAATATTTGTCTGCCTGCGTCATGGGACAACGCGCACCGAGGCCTTGAGAGGAAAAAGAGACACATTGTACAGTTCAACTATTTAGCTCAAAGCCTTGCTAGAGGGCAAACGCCACATATTCTAAGGAAGAGATTCACGGTAAGAACATTATTCCCATCCACGGCCATTGCTTTCAAAGACTGAGCCGTAGTTCTGAAGAACCTCTGAACCAGAAAATTGTGAAACAGAAGCAAGATCTGCCACTTCCTAAGGCTGCCATGAATCACAATGCATGCCATATAGTCTGTATACAAAAATAAAAATATTATTTAGATATATATATATATACACACACATTACATATGTGGCTCATTCATAAGAAATTACATTAGCGTGAATCTTCTTTTGAGGGGTTTTCTCATAAGGACATGAAATGAACATCATAAAAGGGAGAAATATACACAATATGTAGTAACATAAAATTTTGATAACAGCTGCTCCTCTGGGGTTTCTAAAGCCGAATCTACAGTTTCAACATAAAAAGTTTTTTTTTTTTTTTTTGCTAGACAACCCCTTTTTATAGTCTATATTTTTCATAGCAGCACTGGTATCTGAATACTTTTGTAATTGCATGTAATTAAAATGTAGTATAGTCGTTATTCAATAAAATGCATCTGTATGGCGCTACCTGCTGTTTGTTCTTTTCCCTATTTCTCTGTCCACCTTGCTGAGGTGGACGCACATGCTCAGTTCTAGTGTTCAACTACCACCAGCCTTATCTTCTGCTAGAAGCAGCGATAGTTACAGGGGGAGAGAAAGGAAACACCCTGTGAGCTGTCTGCTTGAAATAAATAGCTGAGCAATTGGAGCAAGGAATGGGGGATCTCTGGATCTATGAGAGGCACAAGGCTGGTTCTAGCTTTGTTAATGAGAATGCCATGCACTATGTGAGGTCTGATTTTCATTAAGTGGAGTAAGGTAAATGTTCAGAATAAATTTACAGCTCTGCGAGCATAAATAGATTTTTAGCAAGTTAGACAGTCCTAAATTTGTTAGGAGTGGGCCAGAATGCATTAGTTTTTTTTTTTTTATTATGTGAGTGTCTTTTACCCTACTGGGAAAAAAATATTAAAATCAATATAACCTTAGCGTCTTAGAATTTTGCTACAAAAAATTGTGAATTCTTGTGGTTCTACATATAATATAAAATTCCAGTAATGATCATAGTATGCATTTCAGATTTAGCTGTGAAAATGGATTAACCAAGCTTTTAAAACAGCTCCTCCATAGTACTGACAACCCCAGTAATTTAATACACAAGAAATAAGAAGTGATCAATACAAAATTAACCAGTTTAGGGCCTGGAGGTAACAGCCAACAGGCCGTGATGTGCGGAGTCTTATGCCTGAGTGTGTAAGAACAGGTTAAACACAAGCCCAGCTCATAAGATTGCATGGTGTTCTTCTAAAGTAGCCTTTTGTTCTTCTTGGTTTTTTTTTCCGATAACCCATTCAATGCTCTTCAGAAACAATCAGTAGAGATCAATACACAATGAGCCCCGCCAGTCTTGTACTGCCAGGGGATACACATTATTTGTAGACCTCTGCTACACCAATGGACAAAGACAGAAGACACAAGTGATTACCCAGGGTCCATCGCCGCTGACTGCAGCACAGGATTTTTCTAGATTTCATAGAGAATGGATGCGTTACTACAAAGAGTAACAGAAGTAATGAGTTTCAATTGCACAATTGCTTGATGGCTGTAAGAAAACCAACACCGCCTTAAATCCTATGCTCCGGTTTACACAAATATCACCACCATATTATGTCCACCACAGCCTCCAGTAGGCCGTCAGAGTTTATTAATGGTATGACACTTGACTGAAATAAAGCCATACCTTATCAGTTGCTCATTACACCACAACATACCATACCACAAAGGTGGCCTTTATGTGGCCTGTGGAGATTGGTGGGCCTAGGATAGCTTCTTTCTCATGAGTGGCAACGCAATTCGGTAAAAGTACCAGCAAAGAGAAAAAAAATATTCTACCTACCTCTCTACCTCAAAGGATTTTTTAGGAGGGTAACCACCACTATTGTCCTTAATGGAGGACTAATAAAAGTTAGTGCTGGTGAGGTTGAGACTTTTTAATTCCCTAGCTATGACCAGAACCCACTGAATTAAGCAGGGCCGATCCTACACGGGGTGCAGTGGGTGCCCCGCACCCCAGCGCTGTCACCCGAAAGGCGCCGAGCGCAGGGCCGGACTGGCCTGCCAGGATAGCGGGAAATTTCCCAGTGGGCCGGCAAGCCTGAGTGCCGCAAGGCCGCGGCCCTGGTGACAAGTGGGGGCGGCCGCGGCCGGGCAGAGCAGGAGATGAGCGCCTCCATTGCGGAAGCGCTCATCTCCATAGTCATCTGTATTGCCGTCCTCAGGACGGCAATACAGATGCCTGTGCTGCGGCAGAGGAGGGAGAGGTGTGTCCCCTCCTGTTCCTCTGATAGGCTGCCGGCTTAGTGCTGGCAGCCTATCAGAGGCCGGTGCAGGCGGCGCGATGACGTCATCGCGTCGCCTGAGCCGTATAGCGAGGGACACAGACGGAAGAGGCGGCCTGCATCGCATCGCATTGCTGGAGGTAAGTATAAGTGTATTATTATTATTTTTTTTTTTATATAGGTACAATACTGGGCTGGCACATGATAAGGGGGGCTACTGGGCTGGCACATAAGGGGGGCTACTGGGCTGGCACATAAGGGGGGACTACTGGGCTGGCACATGATAAGGGGGGCTACTGGGCTGGCACATGATAAGGGGGGACTACTGGGCTGGCACATGATAAGGGGGGACTACTGGGCTGGCACATGATAAGGGGGGACTACTGGGCTGGCACATGATAAGGGGGGACTACTGGGCTGGCACATGATAAGGGGGGCTACTGGCACATGATATGGGGGGCTACTGGCACATGATATGGGGGCACTCTGGCTACTGGCACATGATATGGGGGCACTCTGGCTACTGGCACATGATAATGGGGGGGATCTGGCTACTGGCACATGATATGGGGGGGGCTCTGGCTACTGGCACATGATATGGGGGGGGCTCTGGCTACTGGCACATGATAGGGGGGGCACTCTGGCTACTGGCACATGATATGGGGGCACTCTGGCTACTGGCACATGATAATGGGGGGGATCTGGCTACTGGCACATGATATGGGGGGGGGGCTCTGGCTACTGGCACATGATAAGGGGGGGGCTCTGGCTACTGGCACATGATAAGGGGGGCTACTGGAACATGATAAGGGGGCTACTGGCACATGATAAGGGGGTCTACTGGCACATGATAAGGGGGTCTACTGGCACATGATAAGGGGGTCTACTGGCACATGATAAGGGGGGCTACTGGCACATAGGGGGGCTACTGGCACATAAGGGGGGCTACTGGCACATGATATGGGGGGCTCTGGCTACTGGCACATGATATGGGGGGGCTCTGGCTACTGGCACATGACATTTATTTTGACTTGTCAAAGCCGTTGACTAAGTTATTGTCAAAGCAAATTGGTGGGGCTGAAGTTGGGGGCTGAAGTTGTTGCCATAGAAACATTGTAAAGGGGAGGAGTTAGTAAGATAACCACGCCCATGTGGGGGCGCCAGAATTATTTCTGCACCCAGGCGCCTGTGACCCTAGGATCGGCCCTGGAATTAAGGACAATGAAAAATTTAATTGCTCTTTATCTTTGACCAACATTTATTATCTTTCATACTGAACTCATTTAAAGGGTTGTCCCACCAAAAAATAATATTCTGCAATTTTGAAACCAGCCTCTGGATCTGAGTACTTTTGTAATTGCATGTAATTAGAAATAAATAAAACCTATATGTATTGTGCCACCTGCTGTTTTTTTTCTTTTCTTATTTCTTTGTCCATTTTGCTGATCTGGATGCACATGCTCAGTTCCATCCTTCAGTTGCGTCCTGAGTTGTGATAGGGAGAGAGCTGTAGCAATAAGAACACGCCCCCTGAGCTGCAGTAGAAAGTACATACCTCCTAAGCTGTCAGCTTGATATACATGTAGCAGAGCTATTGAAACAATGAATGGGGAGAGCACTGGATCCATGTGATGTATCTGATACAGTCCTGATCAAAAGTTTAAGACCACTTGAAAAATGGCAAAAAAAAAATATATTTAGCATGGCTGGATCTTAACAAGGTTCCAAGTAGAGCTTCAACATGCAACAAGAAGAAATGGGAGTGAGACAAAACATTTTTTGAGCATTCAATTTAAAGAAAACAACGAATAAACTGAAACAGACAGTTTTTCAGCTGATCAAAAGTTTAGGACCACACCTCCAAAAAAACCGAAACCCCCCCAAAACAGAAATCCAACTTCCAAACATGAACTCAGTAATGAGTAGCTCCGCCGTTATTGTTTATCACTTCCAAAATTCGTTTCGCCATTCTTGATGCAAGCGTTTCCATGAGGTGAGTGGGAACATTTCTCCAAGTGGTGAAGACGGCCGCACGAAGGCCATCTACTGTCTGTAACTGTTGTTCATTTTTGTAAACTTTCCTTGCCATCCATCCCCAAAGGTTCTCAATTGGATTTAGATCAGGGGAACACGCAGGATGGGCCAAAAGAGTGATGTTATTCTCCTGGAAGAAGTCCCTTGTCCTGCGGGCATTGTGTACTGTAGCGTTGTTCTGTTGAAAAACCCAGTCGTTACCACACAGACGAGGGCCATCAGTCATGAGGAATGCTCTCTGCAACATCTGGACATAGCCAGCGGCCGTTTGACGCCCCTGCACTTCCTGAAGCTCCATTGTTCCACTGCAGGAAAAAGCACCCCAGACCATTATGGCGCCCCCTCCACTGTGGCGCGTAGAAAACATCTCAGGGGGGATCTGCTTGTCATGCCAGTAACGTTGGAAACCATCAGGACCATCAAGGTTAAATTTTTTCTCATCAGAGAATAAAACTTTCTTCCACCATTGAATGTCCCATGTTTGGTGCTCTCTTGCAAAGTCCAAACGAGCAGTTCTGTGGTGTTTAAGGAGATGAGGTCTTTGAAGACGTTTTTTGTTTTTTAAGCCCTTCAGTCCCAGATGCCGTCTGATGGTTATGGGGCTGCAGTCAGCACCAGTAAGGGCCTTAATTTAGGTTGAGGATCGTCCAGTGTCTTGACGGACAGCCAATTGGATCCTCCAGCTCACTGCTTATGCAGTTCAACAACCCGACCACGTTCAAAAAGGGAGAGTTTTTTTGCCTTTGCCATCACAACGTGTGACTACCTGACAGAAAATGACAATGAAGCCCCATCTTTGCACAGATTTGGCCTTTTAAAGGCATGTGGTCCGAAAATTTGGATCAGCTGAAAAACAGCCTGTTTCAGTTTATTCATTATTTTCAATTAATTGAATGCTCAAAAAATGTTTTGTCTCACTCCCATTTCTTCTTGTTGCATGTTGAAGCTCTACTTGGAACCTTGTTAAGATCCAACAATGTAAAATATGATTTTTTGCCATTTTTCAAGTGGTCTTAAACTTTTGATCAGGACTGTATCTGATTTTCGTTTTTTACATTATGGGATAACCCCCTTTAAGGAGTCTTATGGTTGGCAACCGCAACATAAGAAAACATTTAAGCGAGCCCTGGGTTTAAAAAACAAGGGTACTTTCCTAAATGGCAACATATTTGCTATCTGCATTGAAAACGTTTTAGCTGAGATGGCAGAATAGTTTCAGTAGGTCCAAGATTCATAACGGATCACGATGATTTGAAGACTAC
>NW_024400889.1:0-17418 GCF_905171765.1 Bufo bufo
TTATTGGGGAATTTTACATGCTGATGGATTTTTTTACAAGCGCAATGGATTTTTTGTTTGAAAACTACACGTCCCAATGGCCTTAATGTGCACATATCCTTTGCTTGTTTCCTGTGAATCAGGCCTAGTGCTGTTATGTACCTAAGAATATGTTGATACCCTATATAGCAAGGGGGCCCTTTACATTTCTTTGCATAATCATTTCCCTATAGTCCTGGGCTATAGATTATTATAGTAATATACTCAACAGGTATACCTCTTGAACTTTGCATATATCTATGCCCATGAACCGTATAATTTACAATATAAGTATGGGACATCATATGCTTGGGTGCAGCTAGTCACCAATGATTGTGACAGCAAAACTTATTTTATGCACATTGGATAATTGTGCAATTATATATTATGGGTGGTATTTAATCTCTTTGTTTTGTACATTCTAGTGATGTGCCACTCCTATTAATACTTCTCTGATTTATTCTGTGCATGTCAACATCATTTTGCAATCTGGTTCTCATTGTTCCTCCTTTTAACCCTTTCAACCCTGGGCCAGTTTTCACCTTCCTGCCCAGGCTAATTTTTGCAAATCCAACATATGTCACTTTATGTGAGAATAACTTTAAAACACTTTTACTTATCCAGGCATTATGAGAATTTTTTTTGTCACATATTGTACTTCATGACAGTGGTAAAATTGAGTCCAAAAAAATTAATTTTTATTTATAAAAAAATACCAAATTTACCAAAAATGTAGAAAAATTAGCAAATTTCCAAGTTTCAATTTCTCTACTTTTATAATAGATAGTAATAACTCCAAAAATAGTTATTACTTTACATTCACCATATGTCTACTTAATGTTTGGATCATTTTGTGAATGCCATTTTATTTTTTGGGGACGTTATAAGGCTTAGAATAAAATCTTAAAATATTCAAGAAAATTTCCAAAACCCAATTTTTTAAGGACTAGTTCAGTTATGAAGTCATTTTGTGGGACTTACATATTAGAAACCACCCATAAATCACCCCACTATAGAAACTACACCCCTGAAGCTATTCAAAACTGATTTTACAAACTTTTTTAACCCTTTAGGTGCCCCACGAGAATTAAAAGAAAATGGGAATGAAATTTAAAAATTTCACTTTTTTAGCAGATTTTAAATTTGAATCTATTTTTTCTGCAACACATCAAGGGTTAACAGCCAAACATAACTCAAAATCTATTACCCTGAATCTGGAGTTTACAGAAACATCCCATATAGTCTCAAAAACTGATGTATAGGCGCACAGCAAGCTTCAGAGTGGAAGGAACACCATATGGCTTTAGGAGAGCGGATTTAGCTGGAATGGTAATTGGAAGCTATGTCGCATATGAAGACACCCTGAGGTAGCCCTACAGTGGAAACCGCCAAAAACTGAACCCATTTTGAAAACTACACCCCTCAAGGATTCTTTCAAGGTGTATAGTGAGCACTTTGACTTTTAAGGTGTTTACTATAATAAGGAAACACTTGGCAGTGAAATACATTTTTTTATTTTTTTCTAGAAAAAGTTGCTTTACACCCACATTTTTCACTTTCCCAAAGGGTAACAGGACAAAATTTACCCACATTTTGTTCCCCATTTCCCCCTGAATACGAAAACACTTCATATGTGCTCAAAAGATGATGTATGGGTGCACAGCAGGGCTCTAGAGTCAAACAGCAAAATATGGATTTTGCTGACCTGAATTGGCAGACATTGATTTTAGATACCATGTCACATTTAAAAGATTCCTGAGGTTTCCAGAATTGAAAACTCTAAGAAGTGACCCCATTTTAGAAAAAGCACCTCCGTTCGAACATTTTAAGTGGTGGAAAGGGTACTTTTGACCTAACAGGTGTTTCATAGAAATAAATATGTAGTGGTTGGTGAAAAGTGAATCTGTAAGCTTTGCGGACTAAATCAGAGATATAAGGTGGTAAAACTACAGGGTACATCATGGATGAAATTAAATTAATACTCCATGGATGAGTGGTAGATAGAGTTGAGCGAACACCTGGATTTTCGGGATCGAGAAGTTCGGCCGAACTTCCCGGAAATGTTCGGGTTCGGGATCCGAACCCGACCCGAACTTCGTCCCGAACCCGAACCCCATTGAAGTCAATGGGGACCCGAACTTTTCGGCACTAAAAAGGCTGTAAAACAGCCCAGGAAAGAGCTAGAGGGCTGCAAAAGGCAGCAAAATGTAGTTAAATCCCCTGCAAACAAATGTGGATAGGGAAATGAATTAAAATAAAAATAAAATAAATAAAAATTAACCAATATCAATTGGAGAGAGGTCCCATAGCAGAGAATCAGTCTTCATGTCATAGCAGAGAATCAGGCTTCACGTCACTCACCACTGGAACAGTCCATTGTCAGATATTTAGGCCCAGGCACCCAGGCATCGGAGAGAGGTCCCACAGCAGAGAATCTGGCTTCATGTCAGCAGAGAATCAGTCTTCAATTCATGTCATAGCAGAGAATCAGGCTTCACGTCACCCACCACTGGAACAGTCCATTGTCAGATATTTAGGCCCAGGCACCCAGGCAGAGGAGAGAGGTCCCGTAACAGAGAATCTGGCTTCATGTCAGCAGAGAATCAGTCTTCATGTCATAGAAGAGAATCAGGCTTCACGTCACCCACCAGTGTAACAGTCCATTGTCAGATATTTAGGCCCAGGCACACAGGCAGAGGAGAGAGGTCCCATAGCAGAGAATCTGGCTTCATGTCAGCAAAGAATCAGTCTTCATGTCATAGAAGAGAATCAATATGAAGGGTTTTGGAACCGCGCTGCTCTGAACCGAGTCTCCCGATAAACGTGGATAGCAGAGGATGAGCCCCTTTTTCCCAACACCCAAAGGATCCAATCTTCAGAAGATCTCCTCCTCTAAGGGTTCAAATGGGATAGGCAGAATAGTGAAGCACCCTTTGCAGTTTTTTCTTAAAAGGTTTTATTATACTCACAAGAGTTGGTAGACAAAAAGCATAAAATACAAATGTCAGAACGTCAGGTTCCTGCCCGACCCGGGTTTCGCTGCCTCGCTTCCTCAGGGGCATCTACTGTGCAGGCTTGCACTCAGGCCCTTAAATAGCCCAGCTGCTCTTAATCAGTTAACCGGTGTAGTTCCGGAACATGCAGCAGTTACTAAAACACAGTTGTACATCTCACATTCTTATTTTATCATTGACATTCCTTTATGCATTCACAAACACATTAGATCTGAAGATAAAGAACAATTCCTTCCTGTTTCATAAAATCATACATAAAACATATAAAACACTAATAAAAGACATAGATCAAAATAGGGGACCAATTCCCTCTATTACAAAAATAAACCACATATATATCCTTTGGTTGCCGCATCATTGCATATTAAGTTACAGCCTTATTCGCATTATAATTATATCATCACATACCCAAAATCTACATTGCTGTTCCTTGTATCCACCCCCTCCTAGTACATAATGCTGGTGTCCCCACCCCTTCTTGATGGCGTCATCCCGGTATCCCTTACCCCGCCTCCCTCCTCTGTCGTACATAGCATGTGGCAGCACCGCCCAATTGAACGGTCCGGGCACCATGACGTCACCCACAGGTCCTTGAGAAGCCAAGCAAAAGAAGGACAGATGCTGCCATGGGTGCGGACAAACTACTAAAGCATATAGTAGATATATAACTGTCCCCTAAACTGCCCACTCCTGGATCTTATATTCAACAATCTCCACCTAATTCCTCCTATAGCGTAATCCGGGTATCCTCAACCACGCCTCCCTCCCCCGGCGCGCGTCTATTGGGGCATCATCACTCCACCCCCACGACGTCACCCACAGGTCCTTTGGAGGCGCGGTGGTGGAGAGCCAGATCACGATAATTAGAACAAGTTACAGTATACAAGGTTTCAAATCAAATTCGATATTGAGCCCTCCTGGTTGTAGGGTCCCTAATTGATAAATCCACTCCACCTCTTTCTTATTGATCTGTGCCAAAGCATCCCCTCCTCGCCAGTGATGTTTAACACTTTCTACTCCCACAAATATTAGACCTCGCGGATTTTTATCATGCTTTAATTTGAAATGTGCTGATACACTGTGGGTCATCAGGCCTTTTTTTATATTACGTAGATGTTCCTGTATTCTGACTTTCAGTTTCCTGACCGTCCTGCCCATGTACTGGAGCCCACAAGGGCACTCCAGCACGTATACCATACCCTCTTTTTCACACGAGCAATCTCCTCTAATGCGGAAATCAGCCCCATTCTTTTTTGATGTTATAGAATTGGTGTATCTCTGCCGTTCTTTCGAATTCCGGTTCTTACATCCTGCGCAAAATCCGCACCAGGTGAATTTTCCTCCATTTTTTTGGGTCTTAATATTTATTGGGGGGATGGCACTATGCACAAGTTTTGTTCTAATACTTGCTGCTTTTTTAAAAATAAAGGAGGGATTCGTTGGTATCGTTTTTCCTAATATCGGGTCATTCCTTAGGATTCCCCAATTCTTTTTTACCATTTTCTTAATATTATCGGACATGGAGCAGAATTTGGTTACAAAGGAGAATCTGTAGTCCCTATCCACCTTTTTGTTTATCTCTTTAGTTTGTTCCTTTCCTCCCACTTTTTCTAACTCCACACTCCGGATGCACTCATCCAAAACAGCCTCATTATAACCTCTCTCCAAGAACCTATCTTTTAGTACCCCACACTGTATCTTATAGTCGCTCGTCCCTGTACAATTACGGGCCATCCTCTTAAACTGACCTTTCGGTATGTTCTTGAGCCATGGGCCGTAATGACAGCTCTTAGTATCAATGTAGGAGTTCACATCCGTTTCCTTAAAATAGGACTTAGTCATGTAACGGCCATCTTCTATCCGTATGCACAGGTCTAAAAAGTTAACACTCTCATTACTGATATCCCCCACAAATAGTAGGTTCCAATCATTATTGTTCAGTTGGTCAATGAACAACTCGAGTCCCTCTCTTCCTCCTTCCCACACTAGGAGACAGTCATCGATATACCTCCTCCAGAAGGTCAATTTGCCTCCTGCGGTGTCCGCTCCTAGTGTGGGAAGGATGGCACTCTCCTCCCATGCACCCATAAAAATATTTGCAAAACTGGGGGCGAATTTCGCCCCCATCGCCGTACCAATGCACTGTACGTAATAAGAGTCTTTGAACCAAAAATAGTTATGATCGAGGCAATAACTGAGACATCCTAAAATAAAATCTCTTTGTGGATCCCCTATTCTTTCATCATTCCTGATCCTACTTTCTACCGCCTCCATCCCTAATTTTTTTGGGATAACAGTGTACAGGGATGCCACGTCAATTGTGGCCATCCATGTATTCACAGTTGGGGGGCTAAGGCCTTCAATAAGATGTAACACGGATCCAGTGTCCTTTAAATGCGAGGGGTTTTGCAACACATATCCCTGCAGATAAAAGTCAATGTATTCCGTGATCCTGCACGTCAATGAGTTAAGACCCGAAACAATTGGCCTCCCCGGAGGGTCTATTGGGTTTTTATGTACCTTGGGCAGATGGTAAATCACCGGTACTAATGGAAATGGGATGGAAAGGTATTCATATTCTTTTTTATTCAATATCCCTTTCTTAAAACCCTCTGATAGGATGTTATCAAGAGTCAATTTATACTCCTGGGTGGGGTTACTTTTTAGTTTTTTGTATGTTGTTGTGTCTGATACTAATCTTGCCATTTCGGCTTCATATTTTTCTGCCCCAATAGACGCGCGCCGGGGGAGGGAGGCGTGGTTGAGGATAGCCGGATTACGCTATAGGAGGAATTAGGTGGAGATTGTTGAATATAAGATCCAGGAGTGGGCAGTTTAGGGGACAGTTATATATCTACTATATGCTTTAGTAGTTTGTCCGCACCCATGGCAGCATCTGTCCTTCTTTTGCTTGGCTTCTCAAGGACCTGTGGGTGACGTCATGGTGCCCGGACCGTTCAATTGGGCGGTGCTGCCACATGCTATGTACGACAGAGGAGGGAGGCGGGGTAAGGGATACCGGGATGACGCCATCAAGAAGGGGTGGGGACACCAGCATTATGTACTAGGAGGGGGTGGATACAAGGAACGGCAATGTAGATTTTGGGTATGTGATGATATAATTATAATGCGAATAAGGCTGTAACTTAATATGCAATGATGCGGCAACCAAAGGATATATATGTGGTTTATTTTTGTAATAGAGGGAATTGGTCCCCTATTTTGATCTATGTCTTTTATTAGTGTTTTATATGTTTTATGTATGATTTTATGAAACAGGAAGGAATTGTTCTTTATCTTCAGATCTAATGTGTTTGTGAATGCATAAAGGAATGTCAATGATAAAATAAGAATGTGAGATGTACAACTGTGTTTTAGTAACTGCTGCATGTTCCGGAACTACACCGGTTAACTGATTAAGAGCAGCTGGGCTATTTAAGGGCCTGAGTGCAAGCCTGCACAGTAGATGCCCCTGAGGAAGCGAGGCAGCGAAACCCGGGTCGGGCAGGAACCTGACGTTCTGACATTTGTATTTTATGCTTTTTGTCTACCAACTCTTGTGAGTATAATAAAACCTTTTAAGAAAAAACTGCAAAGGGTGCTTCACTATTCTGCCTATCCCATTTGAACCCTTAGAGGAGGAGATCTTCTGAAGATTGGATCCTTTGGGTGTTGGGAAAAAGGGGCTCATCCTCTGCTATCCACGTTTATCGGGAGACTCGGTTCAGAGCAGCGCGGTTCCAAAACCCTTCATATTGTATTCACCAGTGTGTACGACCTACCACACTATTCCGGGACCAGCAGCAGCGCAAGTAATCTGTCCGTGTGGGACACAGGACTGACTTTTCATTTTTCTACTTTATTTGTATTTGTGGGTCGTTAAGTCTTGTTAACAACATGGACATTTTTGATTTTAGAGCTAATTTTAAGTGTAATCTTGATGTGTTTAGTGAAACTCCGAATGATATTGATAAAGGGCAGGATGACATGCGATTATTATTTGTGAAACTGGAAAGAGAGTTCACTAGAGAAATCAGGACCACCTGGGACATTGCTTCCTTGGAGCGATTCTTAATGGAAGGCAGGATCCCAGAAGGTCTGAGATGGCAACTCCCTTTGGTAACTGAGGAGGAGGAAGACTTAGTGGGTTGGGAGAAAGTAATGAATGAATGTGCCTGGAAAGCTATGCAATATATTATTATGGTACGAAAGAACAAACTAAGGAAGATCAATAAGGCCATTGATGATTTACAAGAGGTGATTAATCCACTAATAAATGCCAATAGAGAGATATATGAAAAATGTAGTAAGCAATGTCAAGAATCCGTGCTCAAATCTGAACAAGAAATTAGGAGTAAAAAACAAAAGAAATATGCCAAAATCTGTAATGATTATAAAACAGATATGGTATACAAATGGAAGAATAAACAAAAAAACACGGAGGGGACTGGGTCAGAAACGATATTTGTGGATGAACACAGTAATAGTAATCCAAACCCTGGAGACTACACTGGAGGTTTTATGAAACTTGAGAATGGGGTGGGGAAACAAAAAGTTTTTAAAAACAACTATAAACCACAAGCGAATGAGTATATGCCGCAGCAGAATCATGGGTATCGAAACCATGACAATTATTATCAGCAGAATAGGGAAAATATATATGCATATGATTCGCATTCAGGAAGAACGAATCATCACAGGTACCCACAAAATAATGCATATCAGTACCACCATGGAGGCCGACAATGGGGTGGTTGGGGTCCCAACCAGGAGTATAGAGGAGGACAATACAATGGGAGTTTTGGGTACAATAACGGATATAGGGGGCAGCAGTACAGACCACCATATAGACAGTCGCATCAGGGAGGAGGATATAGGGGAAAACCTAAATGGAGACCACAAGAAAATTATAATGAAAACTACAATATTAGTCATTATGGAAAAGGAGCCCATTATGAAAGAAACAGCTATGGAGAAGAATCAAAAAGGGATACTGATGAGGGAGATAGACAGAGTTTCAGGCCACAGGATGAGCAAAATTTTCCCCACCAGGGCATAAAAGGAGTACAGAGGGAAGGAGAATTAAGAGAACAATCAGTAAGGACCCCACAAAAAAGAAGCCTGGTAGAGGAAAAAGGGGAAAAGGGAAAAATAAGCCCAAAAATGAAAAGGAGCAAGGAGACATAAGAGGAATCTTTAATTTAAGCAGTCACACCTTAACAGAGGGAGAAAAGAGTGTCCTGAGTAAGGGCTTGAAATATGCACCGAGTCAGAGGATCAATAAGTTTGAGGCATTTTTGGACATCCACAAATTTATTAGAAAAATAAATATGGCCAAATATTGGATTAACAACCCTGCACCACAGAACATAAATGTTGAAGGGATCAGTATAAAACCGGATAAGGATAGGGAGATCCTGCACACACAAATGAAAGAAAAATCAAAGTTTTTTCCAAAAAATCCCAATAACGAATGTGTAGAGGCCTTTAAAACTGGTCTACTAAAGGAGTTGGAAGAGATGGATATGGATAAGGGGACACAAAATTTAACATATAAAGAGAGAAAAGCCCTTAAAGATCTGGAAAAAAACCCAGATATTATTATAAAGCCAGCTGATAAAGGAGGGGGGGTTGTTGTAATGAACAAAGAAAAATATGAAGCCGAAATGGCAAGATTAGTATCAGACACAACAACATACAAAAAACTAAAAAGTAACCCCACCCAGGAGTATAAATTGACTCTTGATAACATCCTATCAGAGGGTTTTAAGAAAGGGATATTGAATAAAAAAGAATATGAATACCTTTCCATCCCATTTCCATTAGTACCGGTGATTTACCATCTGCCCAAGGTACATAAAAACCCAATAGACCCTCCGGGGAGGCCAATTGTTTCGGGTCTTAACTCATTGACGTGCAGGATCACGGAATACATTGACTTTTATCTGCAGGGATATGTGTTGCAAAACCCCTCGCATTTAAAGGACACTGGATCCGTGTTACATCTTATTGAAGGCCTTAGCCCCCCAACTGTGAATACATGGATGACCACAATTGACGTGGCATCCCTGTACACTGTTATCCCAAAAAAATTAGGGATGGAGGCGGTAGAAAGTAGGATCAGGAATGATGAAAGAATAGGGATCCACAAAGAGATTTTATTTTAGGATGTCTCAGTTATTGCCTCGATCATAACTATTTTTGGTTCAAAGACTCTTATTACGTACAGTGCATTGGTACGGCGATGGGGGCGAAATTCGCCCCCAGTTTTGCAAATATTTTTATGGGTGCATGGGAGGAGAGTGCCATCCTTCCCACACTAGGAGCGGACACCGCAGGAGGCAAATTGACCTTCTGGAGGAGGTATATCGATGACTGTCTCCTAGTGTGGGAAGGAGGAAGAGAGGGACTCGAGTTGTTCATTGACCAACTGAACAATAATGATTGGAACCTACGATTTGTGGGGGATATCAGTAATGAGAGTGTTAACTTTTTAGACCTGTGCATACGGATAGAAGATGGCCGTTACATGACTAAGTCCTATTTTAAGGAAACGGATGTGAACTCCTACATTGATACTAAGAGCTGTCATTACGGCCCATGGCTCAAGAACATACCGAAAGGTCAGTTTAAGAGGATGGCCCGTAATTGTACAGGGACGAGCGACTATAAGATACAGTGTGGGGTACTAAAAGATAGGTTCTTGGAGAGAGGTTATAATGAGGCTGTTTTGGATGAGTGCATCCGGAGTGTGGAGTTAGAAAAAGTGGGAGGAAAGGAACAAACTAAAGAGATAAACAAAAAGGTGGATAGGGACTACAGATTCTCCTTTGTAACCAAATTCTGCTCCATGTCCGATAATATTAAGAAAATGGTAAAAAAGAATAGGGGAATCCTAAGGAATGACCCGATATTAGGAAAAACGATACCAACGAATCCCTCCTTTATTTTTAAAAAAGCAGCAAGTATTAGAACAAAACTTGTGCATAGTGCCATCCCCCCAATAAATATTAAGACCCAAAAAAATGGAGGAAAATTCACCTGGTGCGGATTTTGCGCAGGATGTAAGAACCGGAATTCGAAAGAACGGCAGAGATACACCAATTCTATAACATCAAAAAAGAATGGGGCTGATTTCCGCATTAGAGGAGATTGCTCGTGTGAAAAAGAGGGTATGGTATACGTGCTGGAGTGCCCTTGTGGGCTCCAGTACGTGGGCAGGACGGTCAGGAAACTGAAAGTCAGAATACAGGAACATCTACGTAATATAAAAAAAGGCCTGATGACCCACAGTGTATCAGCACATTTCAAATTAAAGCATGATAAAAATCCGCGAGGTCTAATATTTGTGGGAGTAGAAAGTGTTAAACATCACTGGCGAGGAGGGGATGCTTTGGCACAGATCAATAAGAAAGAGGTGGAGTGGATTTATCAATTAGGGACCCTACAACCAGGAGGGCTCAATATCGAATTTGATTTGAAACCTTGTATACTGTAACTTGTTCTAATTATCGTGATCTGGCTCTCCACCACCGCGCCTCCAAAGGACCTGTGGGTGACGTCGTGGGGGTGGAGTGATGATGCCCCAATAGACGCGCGCCGGGGGAGGGAGGCGTGGTTGAGGATACCCGGATTACGCTATAGGAGGAATTAGGTGGAGATTGTTGAATATAAGATCCAGGAGTGGGCAGTTTAGGGGACAGTTATATATCTACTATATGCTTTAGTAGTTTGTCCGCACCCATGGCAGCATCTGTCCTTCTTTTGCTTGGCTTCTCAAGGACCTGTGGGTGACGTCATGGTGCCCGGACCGTTCAATTGGGCGGTGCTGCCACATGCTATGTACGACAGAGGAGGGAGGCGGGGTAAGGGATACCGGGATGACGCCATCAAGAAGGGGTGGGGACACCAGCATTATGTACTAGGAGGGGGTGGATACAAGGAACGGCAATGTAGATTTTGGGTATGTGATGATATAATTATAATGCGAATAAGGCTGTAACTTAATATGCAATGATGCGGCAACCAAAGGATATATATGTGGTTTATTTTTGTAATAGAGGGAATTGGTCCCCTATTTTGATCTATGTCTTTTATTAGTGTTTTATATGTTTTATGTATGATTTTATGAAACAGGAAGGAATTGTTCTTTATCTTCAGATCTAATGTGTTTGTGAATGCATAAAGGAATGTCAATGATAAAATAAGAATGTGAGATGTACAACTGTGTTTTAGTAACTGCTGCATGTTCCGGAACTACACCGGTTAACTGATTAAGAGCAGCTGGGCTATTTAAGGGCCTGAGTGCAAGCCTGCACAGTAGATGCCCCTGAGGAAGCGAGGCAGCGAAACCCGGGTCGGGCAGGAACCTGACGTTCTGACATTTGTATTTTATGCTTTTTGTCTACCAACTCTTGTGAGTATAATAAAACCTTTTAAGAAAAAACTGCAAAGGGTGCTTCACTATTCTGCCTATCCCATTTGAACCCTTAGAGGAGGAGATCTTCTGAAGATTGGATCCTTTGGGTGTTGGGAAAAAGGGGCTCATCCTCTGCTATCCACGTTTATCGGGAGACTCGGTTCAGAGCAGCGCGGTTCCAAAACCCTTCATATTGTATTCACCAGTGTGTACGACCTACCACACTATTCCGGGACCAGCAGCAGCGCAAGTAATCTGTCCGTGTGGGACACAGGACTGACTTTTCATTTTTCTACTATAGAAGAGAATCAGGCTTCACGTCACCCACCACTGGAACAGTCCATTGTCAGATATTTAGGCCCAGGCACCCAGGCAGAGGAGAGAGGTCCCATAGCAGAGAATCTGGCTTCATGTCAGCAGAGAATCAGTCTTCATGTCATAGCAGAGAATCAGGCTTCACGTCACCCACCACTGGAACAGTCCATTGTCAGATATTTAGGCCCAGGCACTCAGGCAGAGGAGAGAGGTCCCATAGCAGAGAATCTGGCTTCATGTCAGCAGAGAATCAGTCTTTATGTCATAGCAGAGAATCAGGCTTCACGTCACCCACCACTGGAACAGTCCATTGTCAGATATTTAGGCCCAGGCAGAGGAGAGAGGTCCCATAGCAGAGAATCTGGCTTCATGTCAGCAGAGAATAAGTCTTCATGTCATAGCAGAGAATCAGGCTTCACGTCACCCACCACTGGAACAGTCCATTGTCAGATATTTAGGCCCAGGCACCCAGGGAGAGGAGAGAGGTCCCATAGCAGAGAATCTGGCTTCATGTCAGCAGAAAATCAGTCTTCATGTCATAGCAGAGAATCAGGCTTCACGTCACTCATCACTGGAAAAGTCCATTGTCAGATATTTAGGCCCAGGCACCCAGGCAGAGGAGAGAGGTCCCATAGCAGAGAATCTGGCTTCATGTCAGCAGAGAATCAGTCTTCATGTCATAGCAGAGAATCAGGCTTCACGTCACCCAACATTGGAACAGTCCATTGTCATATAATTTAGGCCCCGGCACCCAGACAGAGGAGAGAGGTCCCATAACATAGAATCTGGCTTCATGTCAGCGACTCAGCAGAGAATCAGTCTTCATGTCATAGCAGAGAATCAGGCTTCATGTCACCCACCACTGGAACAGGCCACTGTCAGATATTTTTAGGCCCCGGCACCCAGACAGAGGAGAGGTTCATTCAACTTTGGGTTGCCTCGCAATATAATGGTAAAATGAAAATAAAAATAGGATTGAATGAGGAAGTGCCCTGGAGTACAATAATATATGGTTAAGGGGAGGTAGTTAATGTCTAATCTGCACAAGGAATGGACAGGTCATGTGGGATCCATGCCTGGTTCATTTTTATGAACGTGAGCTTGTCCACATTGGCTGTAGACAGGCGGCTGCGTTTGTCTGTAATGACGCCCCCTGCCGTGCTGAATACACGTTCAGAGAAAACGCTGGCCGCCGGGCAGGCCAGCACCTCCAAGGCATAAAAAGCTAGCTCTGACCACGTGGACAATTTGGAGACCCAGAAGTTGAATGGGGCCGAACCATCAGTCAGTACGTGGAGGGGTGTGCACACGTACTGTTCCACCATGTTAGTGAAATGTTGCCTCCTGCTAACACGTTCCGTATCAGGTGGTGGTGCAGTTAGCTGTGGCATGGTGACAAAACTTTTCCACATCTCTGCCATGCTAACCCTGCCCTCAGAGGAGCTGGCCGTGACACAGCTGCGTTGGCGACCTCTTGCTCCTCCTCTGCCTTCGCCTTGGGCTTCCACTTGTTCCCCCGTGACATTTGGGAATGCTCTCAGTAGCGCGTCTACCAACGTGCGCTTGTACTCGCGCATCTTCCTATCACGCTCCAGTGTAGGAAGTAAGGTGGGCACATTGTCTTTGTACCGGGGATCCAGCAGGGTGGCAACCCAGTAGTCCGCACACATTAAAATGTGGGCAACTCTGCTGTCGTTGTGCAGGCACTGCAGCATGTAGTTGCTCATGTGTGCCAGGCTGCCCAGAGGTAAGGACAAGCTGTCCTCTGTGGGAGGCATATCGTCATCGTCCTGCATTTCCCCCCAGCCACGCACCAGTGATGGGCCCGAGCTGCGTTGGGTGCCACCCCGCTGTGAACATGCTTCATCCTCATCCTCCTCCACCTCCTCCTCATCCTTGTCCTCCTCGTCCTCCAATAGTGGGCCCTGTCTGGCCACATTTGTACCTGGCCTCTGCTGTTGCAAAAAACCTTCCTCTGAGTCACTTCGAAGAAACTGGCCTGAAAGTGCTAAAAATGACCTCCTCCTGGGCCACCTCCTCTTCCATCATCGCCCTAAGTGTTTTCTCAAGGAGACATAGAAGTCGTATTGTAACGCTGATAACAGCGTCATCGCCACTGGCCATGTTGGTGGAGTACTTGAAACAGCGCATGGAGGCCCAGTCATTGGTGATGAAGTGGTGCTGTTCCGCAGTGCGACTGACCCGTGCGTGCTGCAGCTGAAACTCCACTATGGCCTGCTGCTGCTCGCACAGTCTGTCCAGCATGTGCAAGTTGGAGTTCCACCTGGTGGGCACTTTGCATATGAGGCGTTGAGCGGGAAGGCCGAAGTTACGCTGTAGCGCAGACAGGCGAGCAGCGGCAGGATGTGAACGCAGGAAGCGCGAACAGACGGCCCGCACTTTATGCAGCAGCTCTGAGTTGTGAATGAACTTCTGCACCACCAAATTCAGCACATGCGCCAGGCAAGGGAAGTGCGTCAAATCGGCTAGTCCCAGAGCTGCAACGAGATTTCGCCCATTATCGCACACCTCCAGGCCGGGCTTGAGGCTCACCGGCAGCAACCACTCGTCGGTCTGTTGTTCTATACCCCCCCACAACTCATGTGCGGTGTGGGGCCTGTCCCCCAAACATATGAGATTCAGAATGGCCTGCTGACGTTTACCCCGGGCTGTGCTGAAGTTGGTGGTGAAGGTGTGTGGCTGACTGGATGAGCAGGTGGAAGAAGAGGAGGAGGAAGCTGAGTAGGAGGAGGAGGAGACAGGAGGCAAAGAATGTTGCCCTGCGATCCTTGGCGGCGGAAGGACGTGCGCCAAACAGCTCTCCGCCTAGGGCCCAGCCGCCACTACATTTACCTAGTGTGCAGTTAGGGAGATATAGCGTCCCTGGACATGAGCTGTTTGAAGCTGTCTGTGTCCACCAGCCTAAATGACAGCATTTCATAGGCCAGTAGTTTAGAAATTCTGGCATTCAGGGCCAGGGATCGAGGGTGGCTAGGTGGGAATTTACGCTTTCTCTCAAATGTTTGTGAGATGGAGAGCTGAACGCTGCCGTGTGACATGGTTGAGATGCTTGGTGACGCAGGTGGTGGTGTTGGTGGTACATCCCATGTTTTCTGGGCGGCAGGTGCCAACGTTCCTCCAGAGGCGGAGGAAGAGGCCGAGGCGGCAGCAGCAGAAGAGGCCGAGGCGGTAGCAGCAGAAGAGGTAGCAGGGGGAGCCTGAGTGACTTCCTTGTTTTTAAGGTGTTTACTCCACTGCAGTTCATGCTTTGCATGCAGGTGCCTGGTCATGCAGGTTGTGCTAAGGTTCAGAACGTTAATGCCTCGCTTCAGGCTCTGATGGCACAACGTGCAAACCACTCGGGTCTTGTCGTCAGCACATTGTTTGAAGAAGTGCCATGCCAGGGAACTCCTTGAAGCTGCCTTTGGGGTGCTCGGTCCCAGATGGCGGCAGTCAGTAGCAGGCGGAGTCTCTTGGTGGCGGGTGTTCTGCTTTTGCCCACTGCTCCCTCTTTGTCTTTTGCTACGCTGTTGGCTCGGTCTCACCACTGCCTCTTCCTCCGAACTGTGAAAGTCAGTGGCACGACCTTCATTCCATGTGGGGTCTAGGACCTCATCGTCCCCTGTATCGTCTTCATCCCTGACCTCCTGTTCAGTCTGCACACTGCAGAAAGACGCAGCAGTTGGCACCTGTGTTTCGTCATCATCAGAGACGTGCTGAGGTGGTATTCCCATGTCCTCATCATCAGGAAACATAAGTGGTTGTGTGTTAGTGCATTCTATGTCTTCCACTGCTGGGGAAGGGCTAGGTGGATGCCCTTGGGAAACCCTGCCAGCAGAGTCTTCAAACAGCATAAGAGACTGCTGCATAACTTGAGGCTTAGACAGTTTCCCTGGTATGCATGGGGGTGATGTGACAGACTGATGGGCTTGGTTTTCATGCGCCATCTGTGCGCTTTCTGCAAAAGACTGGGTGGGAGATAATGTGAACGTGCTGGATCCACTGTCGGCCACCCAATTGACTAATGCCTGTACCTGCTCAGGCCTTACCATCCTTAGAACGGCATTGGGCTCCACCAAATATCCCTGTAAATTCTGGCTGCTACTGGGACCTGAGGTAGTTGGTACACTAGGACGTGTGGCTGTGGCAGAACGGCCACGTCCTCTCCCAGCACCAGAGGGTCCACTAACACCACCACGACCATGTCCGCGTCCCTTACTAGATGTTTTCCTCATTGTTACCGTTCACCACAATAAGAAAAATATTATTTGGCCCAATGTATTGAATTCAAATTCAGGCCTTTTTTTTACAGACACCTAACACTATCTGGCTATCTATTTAGGTACCGTATTACACTAATACAGGCACAGCAGTAATGACAGATTTAGCTGAATATAAATTTGAGGCCTATTATTTAGGCGCTGGGTGACAGGTATGCGTTTACGGACAGAATTAGACTTGGATATGCACAGTAGCGTGTGTGTGAAGTTATTGAGAATGACCCTATCAGCACCTTGAATCTAATATACCCTTTTAGGGATAGATTTAAAGTAGGCCTGATACAGCAGAAACCACTAATTTAGGAAATTGCTAGGTTGGGAATTGTATTTCAAACCAGAACAAAAACTGTGCTTTGACGGACACAATATAACCAGCTACAGCAATAGCCAGAGATTTATCTGAATATAAATTTGAGGCCTATTATTTAGGCACTGGGTGACAGGTATACGTTTACGGACAGAATTAGACTTGGATATGCACAGTAGCGTGTGTGTGAAGTTATTGAGAATGACCCTATCAGCACCTTGAATCTAATATACCCTTTTAGGGATAGATTTAAAGTAGGCCTGATACAGCAGAAACCACTAATTTAGGAAATTGCTAGGTCGGGAATTGTATTTCAAACCAGAACAAAAACTGTGCTTTGACGGACACAATATAACCAGCTACAGCAATAGCCAGAGATTTATCTGAATATAAATTTGAGGCCTATTATTTAGGCACTGGGTGACAGGTATACGTTTACGGACAGAATTAGACTTGGATATGCACAGTAGCGTGTGTGTGAAGTTATTGAGAATGACCCTATCAGTACCTTGATTCTAATATACCCTTTTAGGGATAGATTTAAAGTAGGCCTGATACAGCAGAAACCACTAATTTAGGAAATTGCTAGGTTGGGAATTGTATTTCAAACCAGAACAAAAACTGTGCTTTGACGGACACAATATAACTTCACCAGCTACAGCAATAGCCACAGATTTAGCTGAATAAAAATTTGAGGCCTATTATTTAGGCGCTGGGTGACAGGTATACGTTTACGGACAGAATTAGACTTGGATCTGCACAGTAGCGTGTGTGTGAAGTTATTGAGAATGACCCTATCAGCACCTTGAATCTAATATACCCTTTTAGGGATAGATTTAAATAACCACACTATTGATGGTTAAATGGACTTGGTGGCAGCTTGCCCCTGATGTAGGATATAGCCAAAAAATAACCACACTATTGATGGTTAAATGGACTTGGTGGCAGCTTGTGCTGGCGCACCACAAGACACAAAATGGCCGCCGATCACCCCAAAAAAGAGTGATTGAAAAACGCTCTGGGCAGCCTAAAAACAGTAAGCAATTAAATAGCAGCAGTTTAATG